>NC_071977.1:16123217-16130941 GCF_026283585.1 Hylaeus volcanicus
CAACTTTAAAAAATTGATTGTATTTGTTGAATAGATAATACATTTAGCTGTAATATCCATCATAAATAAATAGAGCTCGGCATATAAGTCTGTATATGCCGAGCTAAGAGAGCGAGAAGTGAGAAAGCACAAAAAATGTAACCCTCTCCCACTTCTATATGTGTGCGAGAGAGTTCGGCTTTCGAGAAAAAGCAAACGGATGGTTAGACGAATGTTGTCCTCGCTTAACAGCAGTCTAGTGGCAAAGTGTGTTATATATATTCAAAGTGTATCGTATATTTGAAAATGTGTATTGTTGTACACTTATAATAAGTACATTTATTTTTCTCGCAACCCGTGTTCTTTTATTTAACAGTATTACATTAAATAGTGCAAAATGTTCCTGTTGTATTTACTTTTTGTATAGCTTAATGTTTAATTTTAATGGTAGTATAAATGAACTAAACCTGTGGTTATTGATACAGTTATGTTCTTCACTGTAGAATAGACTTTTTTATCTCTTATCCATTTAGAACCAGTCTGCGATTTAAAAGAGAATTGTCTACACCATTATATGGTACTTTAGGCTGATAACTCCTCCATACTTTTACTAGGTACACTGAAAGTCCTATCCTGTTTCCAAAAAGTGAACATTGTAAGCAGACAACCAACGATACAGTGAATAAATTTCAGAAGCTGAACATTTGAATTAAAAATAAAGTAAATAAAGTATTAAGGGGGGGGGGGGGGCACACTTGAGCCCAAGTATTAAGTGTTTCTTGGATCTTTTTTATTTTATAGAAAAGAATTTATTTAAATTTTGTACAATTTGGAGAATCTTTTAGGTATATTTCAAAGTACAATTAATGATTCTTTTAATTTATTTCAAACAGTAATTTTTGAAATATCGATAATCATAATTCAAAAACTGATTGACCGGTGATTGTCAAACTTCACATACGTCTACTTTATTTAAATGTCTTAAATATAAACTAAAAAATTGGAATCGTATCATTAAAGTATGTTTATTATAGCATAAAACTCCCCAAAAATGACGAAAATTAAATTGAACCAGGGAACAGCTTATATCACAAAGATTTCTGTGCGAAATGAATTGTAAAATTGATCAAATGTAATCTGTAGCATACGTAAAATATTACAAGAATATTCCAAGAAACGCTTAATACGCCACTGTGAAGTTAGCATCTCATTTTCAAAAAATCAAATTTTCAGCACTAGTTCTATTTGCACCCACGATAGTTCTATAGTACCTGAAAATTTTTAAAAATAGTTCCGCCAAAATACGAGAGAAACAGCATTTTGAAAACATGAGGTGCTAACTTCACATGACCTGAAATTTCAACTACGCACAAATTTTTTATTGTTGAATTGGGGGCTAAAAGCCATTAGAACTTTCGATAGAACTCTTTGGGGTGCCAATGAAACTCTCATCAGAACTTTGGAATTTTCAGAAAATTTCATTTTCATAGAACTATTGTGGTGCAAATATAACTGGTGCTGAAAATTTGATTTTTGCAAATAATGTGCTAACTTCACAGTGGCGCTTAATACTTGGTCTGGAAATGTGATTTCTCCCCTTTTAAAATATTTCCACCAAATTATATTCAAAATAATTCAAAATTCTAGAAAATCATCGAGAATGAAGTACTATTTTTGTAAACTAAATTAACGCTTATATTAAATATAATATTAACGCGATATTAAATAACAGCGGCAATAAATTCCTTGAACGTGGGGCACCGCGATATAGTCGGTCAGGACGGCTGGATTCGGTGAACGGACAAAGAAAAGTGAAAATACCCGAGGATAATTAATTTCCACGGATGCCCCGTAGCTCCGATCTTATCTTGCGAATCGGGAACACGGCGAAGCAGATGAAAGTTTCACGAACAAGCAACACACAACGGCGACTAAAGAGCGCCGTTTACCGGTGTTGTGCGAACCCGAAGGCGGTCAGGTGAATTTACTGTTTTAAAACCGACGACCTTGTCACGGCCTACCAGCCCATACAGGTATAATGATTCTCTTGAACTTTAATCGAAGGAAAGTGTTGGTCTCATCAAGCCAAGATCATCGTCGAGGAACGAACACCCCCGGGGATTATTCTTCAACTGAAGAACTTGGTTCAATCATCGTAGGTTCAATTACATTTCTTTTGGGCCTTAAGTACTCCAGGGTAATTTGATGCTTTTGAAAATAATTAAAGCAGTGCTTCTGGATAATGCTGAATTTGTTGTATGAGGTGCAGAAATTAATTGTAGGGCTTTGTATATGAACATTTGCGCCTCTAATTGTAAGTAAAAATATTTGGTGGTCATTTTGTTACTAGACTGTGCATAAATATTTGTCTAGGTAATGGTATGCTTAACTATATCCCCACGTAACTAGTGAGCCTTAAATGATCAATTTTTCCCCACTTACAAATTCTATCTAACCGAATTTTATTTTTCGAGGTTCAAATGCACGAATACGTAAAATATACAAAATAAAATACACGTTGCAACATCTAAAAGATAAAACATACTCCAATTTACATTTCTGTTCTTCATATATCTACATAAAAAGATGAATTATTATATTTAATCCAATAGCCAATAAATGTCTGATATGTTCTTTTCATTTTCTTGGGAAGTATATCTCATACTGCTATAATTATTTGATTCTTACGTTTTAATAGCAATCTGATATTTGATTATCACTTTCTTGATAACTACAGTGGGTGTAGAATGTATTCGTACATCGATCAATTTCCCAAAAAACTTTTGTGTGAAATTGTAGTTTATTAACTCCTTTTTTAATAATCAATGATATTCTATATATTCTCGGAAATCTCTAGAATATAGAAGAAACAACAATTACTAGTTTATATAATTTGCGAAATTAACGAGAAAATACAAAAAATCTATATTAGAAATATAGAAGCAATAAGTATTCGCACGGTTCTTATGACGAACAATTTACAGTAGAATTTGTAACATAAGCACATCAGTTTATTGCCTCGTGGGAATTAGAAAACATTAAATTTCCAGTAAAAAATACTTAAAAAATACTCTAATAACGGAGTGAAAGAAGATCCTACCCTGAATAACATCGACATTTATGATAGTTAATGTAATGCCTAGAAGAGTCGCAGTAAATATAAAATCAAAAAGAAATCCCACGAAATATTAATTATTTATAAATTAATGTAAATTTCGTTTTTTTTTTTAAAACGAAGTTTTAAAAATTGAACACTTGTACAAGTACTTATTGCTTCCGTATTTCTCTCGATTTATTGTTTTCTCTAGTTGATTTCTCACTTATACAAAATACCTAATCTTTTCGTACTCTATCTATTCTAGAGATTTCCAAGAATATGTAGAATATAATTGTTTATAAACAAAAGTTAATAAAGTACAATTTCACTAGTTTTTTTAGAAATTGATCGGTGTACGAATAGTTTCTACACCCACTGTATATCTCGTGCTGCTACAATTATTTGATTCGTATTAGTAGGCAAACTGATTGATGATGTCGAATAGAAGTGTACTAGAAATCTAATAAAAACCTATTCATGTGACGCTAATGTGTTAGACGTTAAAGAAACTTTCACAAGGCACGAAGGAAGAGCGATTATACTAAATTGGCGTGATAAAAATAACAAGCATAATCAAGACTTATATCAATATAATATTACACTAACTACAGGAAATGCTGTATAATTAACACTGCCTTCTGTAGTTACTAACTTTCCATATCAATTTAGATACCAACTCGGAAAGAATTTCTACAAAATATATAAAACGCCCATTAATTTCAAAGAAAAATGTTTCCACGCACGAATATTCGCATCGTCCAAGCCCAAGTCTATTTCAAAGAAACATGATCGTCGTTAAGGGAGTAATCCAGTTCAGACCTGTTTAAAATCGATTTTCCTCGTTTGCAGACTCTCACAACCTGAAGTTTTAAAAATACACTCCCTGAAGATTTGATTACCATTTATAGAAATAACAGAGTTGGAAGCATTGTCTTCAAACCACTATCATTATGCTAATCTTTTTCTAATTCGAGCTACAAACATCCTCGTATACATAAATAATTTTTTTCTGTGTTTTATATTCAGGTCACCGGAGAAGTGTTCAAATCATGCCAACCGTGAACGCGGTGCTTTCTTACAAGGTTTCTTTTTCAAAACTATGCAATATTTTTCTCTGGACAAAATTTAAATAACTACACAAGGTGTGTATAAATAACTACGCAAAATTTCAAACCAGTAACATAAACAGTTTTCATGGAATACAATTCTACGAACGCCCTTGCTTTTCCATACCCAAGGTGGAATAACTCCGTAAGAATGTTCTGTTTGCTGCTTGTAAAACAATGATCGCCAGATCAGAATCACAATAAACGAATCTCAATGTTTATTATGCCTCGAACCTCGAGTCAAGGCATCTTGATCAATGGCCAATTAACGAACGGTCTTTCACGGAGAAACGTTTTTCATGGTAAATGATACATCCGGTTGCACATTCACGAGCGAAACGGACAGTCGTTCCATCTTCGTCGTTTTTCTTTTGTTTTTCTACGTTTTTTTTTTTTTTTTATTTCAACGAAGAGCGTGCAGCAGTAATACGGTCGAGGAACGACGAAAATAAAAGTGTAACAAAGCCGCAAGTAAAAAACCTATGCTGCATCCGCTACCATACGTTCGGATCTTAAATATTCGCGGGAAACATACAATTGGATACAGTTAATTAAAATGTCGGTCGAATAAAAAATCATCGCGCGAGTGTCATCCGCGACAGAAACGTGTTTTTCAAGTCTTGTTTGCGATACTAAGAAAGAATCTTCGGGTAAAATAAGAAATATCTGGAGAGTATGAAATACTTCTGCCATAAATTTTGGAGAGGAGCTATCTTTCCTAACATTCACTTTTATTAAAAGTTGGAAAGTGCAATGGCGTCGAATAAAAGTTCATGTCCCATAGCTATTATTGTTAAACTATAACATTTTCCTTTTTCAGAAAATACGTTTTACAATTATAAGTAGAAACAAATCATTGTATATAATGTTTATAACAATTTTTCAATTACAAACGTTACAATTACAGAACGTCTTACAATTATAAGTAGAAACAAATCACTGTATATAACGTTTTTAGCATAAATCTCTTGTTTGTAAATAGTTGTTCAATATTTTTAATCGCGAATACTCTACGTTTATATATCATTTATACTTATGATTATAACGATACGGATTAAATCAATACAATGGTAATTAATACATGTTTCTTTTGAATCATTTTTATAATATTTTGATACTGCTTCTGTTTTTAGTTTCCTCACGTGTTAAATTTCTGATTAATAGACTGTGGATTTTATGCATTTATGATATACACTATTATAATAAATACATGCTAAATATAACCAAACAGTATGTTATGCAAAATAAAATAACAATATTAGTATAATAATTGAAGAATATATTAAACATCCATTACTTATATTTTATATATTATTGTACGTCATCAATTTATAATATCCGCAGTATACTGATTGATCTTACAATTAGAATTTATATTCTGAAGAGGATCTCTCAATTCCCCACCCTACTGACGATAACATCCCTCTAGTGGAATAAAAGAATCTGAACTCCAGTCTGGAAAATCTGAAAGCTATTTTGAATTAGTATTGAATAATTGTTTTAAGTGTAATTGAAAAAAGTGTCAAATTAATAGTAGAGGAATGATACGTAGCATTACCGAAGAAAATAAGCGTGAAATTTCTAATCGTTCCTTATGCGATTGACACTGAGAACTATAGTTGGGCATTCCACAGTTCTTTCGATGTTAAATTCGATCGATAAATTCGAATCCCTAGAAGTTGATTCGATCCAAGCGTGTTTGGGCATCCGATGTCGTGCAAGTCAAAACTGGAAAATGTTTGCTAGAGAACTATCTTTCTTCAACAAACAAGAAAACAATGAATATCCGTCTTCTACTTGAAACGAACGAATATTTATTACTAGTAGCAAAAAGTGATGAATACTGTCATTAAATAAAAATAATAATTCAAGTTGCGGGGTAAAATATTCCATAGTTAAGAAATAAACAAAAGTTTCAATGCCGTAAATAAGGAATGTATACTCAGGTTGCATTCGTCACCTATTATTCGAGTGAAGTGTTGCCCATCTTCGATCGCAATCGAACCGACCAATGTTTCTTGTAATCCGAGAAGCTTAAATAATACGAGTAAACAAATTACTCGAATAGTGTGAAAGAATGTTCGCGTACTCGGACAAGTCTAATAGAAGCGGAATTGTTTTCGAAAGGTAAACAATGAATTCTGTTTTCAAACTAATCGTAGAGTACAAATAATGGAACCCACTCACGGTACTACTTACTGTTAGACAATGAAGTTACTCAGCTCAAGTTTCGACATATATTACTAGATGCTCGCTCAGTTTCAGTTTACAACGACGCGATGGATAAGATGCCGGTCGAAGGTGCGCATAAAGCTATCGAACGAAGCAATTTGTCTCACTTTAGAAAAATGTATATATTCCACGCTTGTACGCGAACAAGTGACTCGACGTGCATCGATGGACATTGACGCTGCCCCCTAGCGCGTAGCCTTCGCTACCACGGCCGCTCCAGCGGTATACGCGCGCTCTGATTGGTCAGGGTTTTCGCTTAATATCTCCTTAACGAAGCCCCATCCGACATTTTTGCAAAGGAAATTGTTGTTCAGAATCGTCTCAGCTACCCCCCATTTCCGGCTCCTCCCCGACTTTTGGGACACCCTGTATAGTATATGTATATACATTTTATATTATAGTATAATACATGTGTAAAAGCATGTATTTGTTAAAATAACGTATATACAAATTATTACTATTTCATATATATATATGAAAAAATATTCTTTTTGTTTTTTAAAATATCAGCTTAAATCGTACCTATTATATATATGTATATATATATATACAGGTAAATCGTACCTATTATATATATGTATATATAATAGGTACTTAAGCTGATATTTTAAAAAACAAAAAGAATATTTTTAGAGAATGTAATTAATAAATAATAATGTTCATTCATTTTTATTAAAACACGGTGTCGATTTGTGGCATCTCGAGTTACAAAGTACGTTATTTTTTTAAGTACCTATTTCTTTTGCTAATTAGTTTCGAATAAATAATTTATGTTTCTACGACTATTGTTGTATTACCTACTCTACACTTAAGAACGCATGATTTACTAAATTAATAATTTTAATATCTAAACAATGTTATTCCATCTTTTCACTAAAACAGTCAAGGGATTTGATCAAATCATATTATTTCATCTTTACACTAAAACAGTTAAGGGATTTGATCAAATCACTTACTTTATTTAGGGAAATGACCTCACAGAGTTGTTATTTTAACACTTGGCATGCGGGCATACTTCGCCGCCGAATTACGCGTGCAGCGGACATTTGTTAGCGGGTATCCACCACAAATCTACTAAATACGTATTTTTACGTGACCCGCGCTCTAGTGACAGACTGCAAAAAAACATAAAAATACGTTGCCCGTATGCCAAATGTTAACATCTCCCGTGAATTGATCATCTACCTTAGGGATTTGATCAAATCTCTATTTTTATCATTTCCCTGCGACATATATACAAAAAACTTTTGTATGAAATTGTAATTTCTTAATTTCTTTTTTTATAATCAATGATATTTTATATATTCTCA
>NC_071977.1:16130951-16236696 GCF_026283585.1 Hylaeus volcanicus
TGTGCGAATACTCATTGCTTCAATATTTCTATCGATTAATTGTTTTTTTCTTGTTAATTTCGCAACTTACATAATAGCTATTTTTTTTTGTAATCTATCTATTCTAGAGATTTCCGAAAATATGTAGAATGTCATTGTTTATAAAAATTAAGTTAATAAATTACAATTTTACATAGTTCTTTTGGAAATTGATCGATGTACGAATACTTTTTACACCCACTGTATGTTCTTTAGATATTTTTCTATTATGCATAAAATTTACGATCCAATCTCGGCATCAATTATTGTGTAGTACGTAATTGAGTGTGTTGAAAACGCATTTTCCCATAAGAGCCCACGTTAAAAAGTGAAAAATTGAAAAATTTATTTCTTCGCTTTTAGGTACTGTAGCCTTCCCAACATTTGTGTGGGTGTTTTTGGGATAAAATCTAACCCGTAAACAAATTTTTATAATTTTCTTGGCGTTATTTCTATTTGCACTAGAGCCTCCTTAATGTAACAAACTTCTAAGACCACACCCTAATCTTTATTACACTGTATCTGTACAGATCTTACACATGAGTTAGGTTTCAATCCGATTGACATTACATGCATCGTAACATTTTGTTTATTGTTATTATTCTACAATTATTATAACTAGTTATTATGCTTGTAATCTGGTAGAATAATAATAATAATAATAATAATAAGGAGAATGTTATAGCTTTCTGGATTTCATTTTATATGTAATTTTACCGACGTTACTAAATATTTTTTACCTTAATGAAATAATGCATAAACACCTGTTTATTTATTATTGCAAGTATGGAGTCTTACAAATTGTAGTCGATTTGAATTCAAAAGAGACAAAAGGGTCCACATAAGACTGACAGCATAAATAATCTTAAATATCTTTCGAAAATTAACACTTTATCTAGCGTCTGTAATGTTATCTGTAATTTTAAGTTGCACACAGTTAGAATGAATCCTCTTACTGTGTACGTTAAAAAGCGCGCAATGCGTCATGACGCTGGATGAGAGATCCCCCGATAGCTTGATAATGTTAAAAATATAATATAATAATGCACAGATCGATAACTTTGATGTAAGATAAAACATATATGTAAGAAGTTTAATTTTTTCGATATTGAAGACAATCAGTCTGTTCGTAAAAAAACTGTTGAATTTCAGTACCTACCTAACCTGGGGGAAGATTAAATACTACGCTTGCACATAATTCTCTTGGTTACATGACTGCGAGCGGGAATATTTGAAGCGAATATTAGATAAATCAAATTTAATTATACTTGTATTTTTATTTGCTATAAAATGTAAACATGTTACACGTTACTGTAGTAAGCCCTTGAGTTCGTTTTAGTCTTATATCACTTTTCTTCAAATCATACATTAATTTTATATGTATTTCATGAATAATCTAACTATCATCAGAGAAAGTGTAATTTTCATGTATTAATGGCAACAATTTGGTCATAAAAGCGGCCTCTACTTGATGTGAATTCTCCACTTTTAACGTGGTGAAACAGGTTTCCTTGAAGTCGATGTTTAAACTGTGTTTAATTACATTTGTTAATGCAGTGGCAAGAATTTCACACGATTTGTAATCATTATCCAGTGGTATGTGATTATTGTACACAACTTTTTCATTAGAATGATACGTAAACTTCGTATAGGGATTTAATCGTTGAAGTATAATTATTTCATTCAGTATCATTTTTGTGAACTCTTCCAAGTCACGCAAGATTAGTTCCTGCTGTAAGATATATAAATACATATATAAATAGAAATACACGTAAATAATTATCTATCAATTATCCAATCTGACATAAACTGTTTTTATGCTATAAATAACTAAGTGAAGATTAGTATCTTGTATATACCTTCAACTGGAAAGATAAATACTTCTTTTGATGCGAAAAATCGATATTACTCTTATCTCTTATGTTTGTATCCAACGATAGGCATTTCCGTACAAAACGTAAGCCAACTATGTTCTGAATAGTACTGTATTCAGTCCTCGAGTATAGTGTGGCAATTAGTGAGTTATTTAAAAAAATACCCATAGAAATGAAATCGTTAAATATTTCCCTCGAGAAGTGTAAAATATCATTTGTGAATTGTCCATAATTCGTAATTTGTATCGTATAATTCATCATCCCTTTGTTTAATAACGTAACGTCTACGTGATTGTAACACGTCTTTCCGATCGCATGTTTCGTGAACCATTTTTCAAAATTCTGCAATATCTATCGAATATATGATCAATGACTATTGCATTCAGTACATGCTCCACGACGATACAATATTTAATATTAAAATATAAAAATCAATGCCATCTATAAATTACTCTTGCTGCAATTCTTGACTAAACTCTATAAATTATTTTCGATAACATTACATTATCATACAGAACCATACTTTTTTAACGATGTCTGCAATTAAATTCGTATCGAATACGGTCACATTCATGACGTAGGGAGATTTGTTTGAAACTACCGGTACCTGTGAGACCCTGACCTCTAGGCACAGTGAGTGTTACTGAAAGGTTCTTCCCTATCGATAAAGAACCTTCGCCGCGCAGGCCACAGCGAAACTCGAAGGTAGTGTTGTGTGTCGGTATACGAATTCTTCATGTTGCGCCATGGTGCACCTGCCTGAACAGAAGTAAAAAAATCCATGTATAGAAGGTGACAATAAGTTTTTACGGTGTGATCGACTACGTTCGATCATTTACAAACAATAATCGGGCATAAACAGTGCCGCGTGATATTTTTTCTCGTGGAATTGTGAGCAAAAACAAATCGAATGTCAGAACAAGAACAGAAAGACGAACCTAACCTCAGTGAGGAGCGTGGCACTCCACCGCGGAGGATTCGTCACCGGTAAGTTTCAACGATATTTTCTTTCGAAAGCTGGCTTTGTTTTTCTTTTCCCTATCAGTACTCATTACGTATCAAAACGTAACGCGAGAAATGTTGTCCACTTATGATTGTATTAGAGTTGCGTTCAGTATACATCGGTTGGTAACGCGTGCTCCTTGGATACACCGCACGCTTTACATGGACCAATCAAATCGCGTTATACGTCGCCTGACTCGCTAATCAACCAATCAGGGCTCTCTGTCAATTTTTTGATTACCTCGTGTGAAAATCCATTCAGTTGCAGCCGCTAAATATATGCAAATAATTTAATTCACGACAACATAAATATTACGTTTATAGGTTATAATGTGATATAACCTCTTTGATGAAACGAGGAACTACTATGAAACCAGATGAACAGGAATACGTACATGTGCCTCTTTGAATGTATAATAATAATTACGATATTTGAAATAATCAAAGGAAATGTATACATATATGCATAACAGGTTCGGGATTCATTAAAGGCAAAGTAAATTTGTAAATTAACTTTTTGTAACAATGTATATCGACTTACTAACGTGTAATTAGCTTTTATTCATAATTGCTTTATACTGCGATAGCTTCGAGCATTGTATCCGTGACGTTAATCGCGATTAGCGAATACATAATATTATTGCGTATTACATTTCTTTCATGAAGTAACGGATACATCTCTTTTGAAATCATTTTATTCGTTCTGCGTTGCTTTACGTTCTTTTCATAAATAACACACTAATGGGTAATTATGTATGCTTTCATTCTCATTTACACGTTCCTCACTTGACGATGTTAGTAGCAGATTCACGATTAATAAACATACTCGATGCACATGTTCTTATCGTATTATCGAGCACATTCATACCTGCTTATTTGTATTGAGATGCAAAGAAACTTGTGTTGCGAACGTCAACGGGCGAGGATATGTATCATACTATCATGCGTTGTCACTAATGGTAATACGTGTGACGTCAATTATGCAATAAACGATATTGCTCTTGTTAGTGATCGTGTACAAGAATTATGCGATTTTATGGAATTCTAATGTCACGTGACAGATAAACTCGTTACTTTTCTTTATTTTATTCAATAGTCTTCTAAGAGAAATAATGGATAATTCTAATAGAAATTAGGGCTAAAAATTTGTGCAATAATCAAGGTTCCTACCATAAGCAAGCAATACATAGCAAATCACCATTGCATTGTTACTCCCAACTTTACTTATCGCTTAGCAACTATCCCTTCTACTTGTGAACACCATGCAATCATCACAGCCGTCGTGCAATAATCGAGACTTCACTGTATAATTATACTCAACGCTAATCACACCAAATTATTGACTTAAGGAGGCTCTAGCGCATAGAGAAATAACGCCAGAAAGTTATAAAAATTTGTATACGAGTTAGATTTTATCCCAAAAACACCCACACGAATTTCGGGAAGGCTAGGGTACCTAAAAGCAAAGAAATAAATGTTTCAGTTTTTCACTTTTTAACTCTTATGGGTAAATGCGTTTTCAACACACTCAATTACGCACTACAAAGTATTAGGTTGTCCCGAAACTTTCTTTCGCGAGTTACACTCAATTATTTTATGTGGTCGTGTTTATATAAATAGACAATCTAATTTCATAGATATTTATGTTGTAACAGTAACGGAGCAAAATGAATCTTGCACAATTCAGTAATATAACATAAAACATAAACTATTATGCATGTATTACTTATTAATAAAGCGAAAGAAACTTTTGGGACAACCTAATAATTGACGCCGAGATTGAATCGAAAATTTTATGCATAATAAAAAAATATCTAAAGAACATATATTGATTTACAAAATACTCCGAGGGTACTTGTAGTATTAATAATAAATTAAAGAATTCTTGGATAATGCGTTTTGTCTTCTGCTATTGACATAGTATGAGAGATCTGACACGCTGTACGAGAGGTTAGAAAACGCGCGTTCAAATACAAACAGTACTGTAGTTTGTCTGAAAATAATTGATTTCTATTACTTTATGATATAATATAAATATAATAGATATAATAACGACTGAAAATCAATGTTTAACATAATTTTTTTTTATTTTGATATAAAATTGCGAACCATTGTAATATTCTAAATACTATGCCAGATCTACTACTACGTGAATCAAGCGACAATAGTAACTCTACATTGACTTACAACGTAACTGTAGAGCCTCCTTAAATGACGTACAAATGACACTTAGACCTTAGTTTTTTTTTTTTCGAATTTGACAGGTCTACTGGTCTCAAATGATTAGTACTGTAGGAACAGATACGGGTACTTACAGTCACACGCCATCAAATCACTTTTCAGCACGCATTACCAGTCTTATCGATCCCAAATCTTGCTGTAGGTGCGATAATCAAATATATCCGATAATCTTTTGTACTGAACATTATGTATCGATTTTTAGAAGCGATCCAAGACTATCTGAAAAGTGTATATCACCAGCGGAAAGCAAATTAGAAAAGAATATTTTCTAAACTTGTTCACCAATAGTGATTTAATTATTAATTCTATTTATTAATACTACTTTACTGTTCATTTCGTGTGATGTATTTTCTGCAACTGGAAATTCGTAAATAATAAAATAAAGGAGCCTGGAAATATTTAATGACATTTTTTAATTAAATATTTACCTACTTTAATTTTTAACGATCAAATTTCTTGTCACATAATAATCTACGACTATCAAAGATAAAATGCAAGATTCGCAACGTAGGAATCTCGAATTGTTTTCGCTATTCTTATCTTGCTTATAAAAACACGCACCTTTGCATGAACACTTGAGATTAAAAAAAAAAGTCTCGAGTACGAGACATTATGTCAAACGAAAAATTATTCATGTAGCAAAATTAAAATATTGAGTATGTCTGCAGTCGACAATTATCACGGTATTTTTCATCAGATACGCAATTTCATTACCGATACCCTAAGAGCGTCCACTACCACGCTTTGATTCGCAGCTCAATATCGTATGATTCTTTGAAAAGTCATGAACTGAGCACGCGGCATTCGCAATCGAGGGAGAAATAGTCAGTTTCATCGTTACTGTGATTATCAGAAGCATTTAGTCTCGATAGATAACCGAGGAACTGTTTCTAATCGACAGATACCAATAATTGTTTACGTTAACCCTACTGTACGCAATTTTTCAAATCAGAGCAAACGCAAGTAACATTCTACTGCAAAAATTTTTATGGAAACTGTCAATTTTGCGCAAAAATAATTATATTCAATGGTGCTGTGATCTTTTTATAACGTAGATGTCTTATTTCTGTTAGAAACAGCGCATAAGTTGTTGTTTATGCTGTTGTGTAATAAAATATCACAAAAAGTGCGGTTGATGCATATGTGCATCAATGCGCACTGTAGGGTTCACCTGTTTCATGAATACTAAATAAAAACGCAGTACGGTTATACTCCAATTTACACGGAAAATTAGTCCCTCAAATTATGGCTTTTTGTATAAAAAAAAAACTGACAACATAAAAAAATATTATTGCGTCGGGGGGTTGAAGCACGAGAATTCATTTTAATTAAATATAAAGGTTTATATATATTTATTATATATAAAGGTTAGGTTTATTATCAATGTTAACAAGTTGGTGCCAAAAAATCACTAAATATATGCGAATAGCATGAATGTTTCTTCTGGATAATTGTTTATTTTTAGAAAACGTTATTTCGTTTATTTACTTTTTTATGTTTCATTGAGTGCTTGTTAACCGATAAAATATTAATGTCAAGGATAGGATTAACGAATATAAGGATTCCTTAGGACGGATCGAATTCGTCCATCGCGCAGTTGCTATGCATTCGCACTTTCGGACACGGGAAGATGTTTTGCACGTTGGTGCATACACGCTGTAATGCAGTAATATTACACGTATTATGCAACGTTACACATACCATTAGAGTCCGTCGGGTGTATACAGCATGCGTGCGTAACCTTATACGCATAGACGTCATCACAGCGTGCGAATAACTATACTTGCGTCCTTCCTCGTCGTGATAATATCTACGAGTCTACATTGGACCGCCGACGGGCAAAAAGAGACGAATATAATGATTTCACTTCGTTAATAAACCAACGCAGTATTTAACCTTGCAAACAACATCGTGGCTGAGAAGGGATGTTCCGACAATTGATACACGCCGAAAACTTTGAATTTTTGCAGAAATGAAGTTCACGAGAACCTAGTCGTCGTACCCTTTTTCCATTTTGGACTGAAAATGATATTAAGGGTGGAAGTACCCTACGAAATGATTCCAAGTATCTTTTTGCTAATATCTTTGAATTCATAAGAAATATTGAAAAAATAATAGTTTTTAATATTTAGTTGTAGTTTTAATCGTTTTAATAATTCTTAATATTCTATAACGCCGTAATAAGAAATTAAAAAAAAATTATTTTTAATAATATTTCCCCTATCGTACATCTTTCTACCACGCGGTGTATAAAAATTGTGTTTGCAATCTTATCAACGTTTTCATACTGTACAACTTTTATGTAACCGATTTTATTCTATTTGTTATCAGATTCGAGCTACTATGCAATATACAATACATGTGTATTCTGTACCGTGCACCGGATCGGCCAGAATTCAGGATTAAACTTTGAAAAAATCATAACTCTTGATTGAGTAAACGGATTTCAAATCATCAAAACGAGAATCTGCGTGTCTATAGGTGAAGAATTTTTTTAAAATATCAAACTGATGAAAGAGTCTATTTTTATATTCTTTTCATAGTTTCTTAATAATTAACATTTTGGATTGAAACTTTTTTTCGTTATAGATCTCATGGAACTCTAGAAGCACACACAGAAAGTTTTTTTCTATCGTAAACACCCAATTTTTTACAAATGAGAGAATGATTTTATTAAGAATTCACAAGGGGCCTCGTTAATTTTAGTCCAAATCAAAAATTGTCTATAAAATTTTTTTTTCACTTGCCCGCTCAAAATGAAGCACATTTTGTTAAATAACATACAGCTGTAATTTATATTATATATGAAAAAAGAATTTCTAAAGAAAAGAAGAAGTATGGTTTGTAAAAAAGAGATTCTCGAAAAATATTAATTTCTCAAAAAATATGTTTGATAACAATTTGATATCCTATCGAGATGTACAACTTTTATATTAAAAATTTTGTAATATCTTTTATAGTTTCAGAGATGTTAGCGGAAAGCATAAATATCTAGAATTATTTCAAAGGGGTGTCCATTCTTAAATTTTATAACCAAAATAGAAAAGACCACTGTGATTAGATTTCCATAAAATTATTTTTGCAAGAATTCAACTTTTTCAAAGTGTATCAATTAATATGGTAGAGAAATTGTATATCATTCGTTTACATCAAACAAACACTGTAAGAATTGATTTAATTGTTTATAACATTTATTATGACACTGTTTATAAAATAACGTTGGAAATACTTTTTGAGGAAAATGCATTGTCAATGAAAAACCATTAATGAATTGCAATGTTAACAAAGGAAATGAAACTATGTTTAGCGATAATGTTGCAACGTATAATATCAGTGCTTTTTCCTTAACGATGTATATTTATTCTAATTAATTATAAAGTGTTTTTACACTTGAAAAGAAGCATGGCAGAAAAATTCGAGGTCTTATCTGGGGATACCAAAAAAAAAAGAATAAATGTTGTATAATTAAAAAATTGCTTGAGAATAATATAAAGTCGAAAGAAATGAAAAGAATAGAAAGCTCAGAATCATCAATTTACAAGCACAGTTCAGAATGAATCGTCATTTTAATTTCTTATAACTAATATGTATTAATATCAGCAAAAATATAATCGATCAGAAAAACAACTTTGTTTTGTTCGTTTTGCCTTGTGGTTACGTCATATATTAAATTATCTGTAAGAACAATTTCCTTTGATCTTCAGAGCAATACAATATGTGATATAACGATATTACGTATTAGTACGTACAAAATTGTAAAACTATTTCTCGCTTTATCCATAAAAATATGTTATTTATGTTCTTATTTTTAGTTTATTGAAAAACTGCTTCTCATTTCAAGGAACCATTCTGAAATTTAAAGGGAACCTAAACAATAAATATAAAAAACGTTTAGAATTTTCCAACAAATAAACATTACAAAGGTAAATTCTAATTAAGCTGTACCCGTAGGACACGCAAAATGGACGGTTCCAACGAGTGGGCTCGAAAAATGAACAAGTTTATTAGTTCATTGACTTTTCCATACAAAATTGAACTTCCTGAAGATTCATTAAAATCATTCCCGGTCACTTTTACAAATAACGAACATCCAACAGAACAACACTAAAAAAAGAAGCGAAAACCTAATATCACTATTCATGACCCGATTTATCATTTAATCAAATTTAAAATTCATTGGGTCGTTTTGACGCAATCAGGTTAACAAACACACACACTTACACCGCGGTCGTGGAGACCTGCAGCTTAAAATCTTCCTCCATTAAGATATCATTCGATAAACACGTTTGCTCGCATATTTGCGTACAAATAATTTTATTCGAAAGCGGATATGTTCGTGGTATAAGGGCTAGCTCGATTGCTCCATCACATCCTTCCTGGGCGCCACTTGGTAGTTACCGGCGAAAGGGGCCAACGAATCGCAAATAGGAAGGCGAACGCTTGCGTCACAATGATGAATACAAAATAAAACTGTATCGAGTGTCGATCAAGGTAAGGGGAAAGCGATAAACTTGGATGGTAATGATATAATATCACAGCATGGAAGAGGAACCCGCGACAGTCGTCGCGTATCGACGTTTGGTCACGCACGAAATCGTCGTCGATCGACGGTATCGGTGTATCCACCGTGGGACGCGAAAAAGGTTCAGTGGAAACGGGACACGTAGATAGTTGTGTCGTCGGTGTGCGACGACCTCTGAACCCCGGCGTCCGGTATTTTTTTTCCCGTATCGTTCGCGTGTACTTGATCGTGCTCGAACATCGATTTCCTCTCCTATATGCGTGATACCCTGTGAAGTCAACCGCGGCCCAGTGCGTCGTCGCATCTCCTTTCGGTGTTACTCAACGTGAAACGTTTGCCTGGAAGCGTGACAATGACGAAGACCCGTCGTTCCAGCGTCTAAACGGCCCGTGATCCGAAAACAGACCGACGAGCAGACACGGAACGAACGCTCGTACGCGACCGAGCTCTTCAAGGAGAATTCGTAACAGTAAACAAACTGATTCAGTGACGAGACGAGGTTTCGAGAGGATAGAATACATATGTTACGCGTGAACGTTTCGAAAGCTAGAATAGAAGAGGAGGATCGTGGAAAGGGGTGGAGAAGAAAGCTTGCGAGATCGAGGAACGGAAGAGATCGGGGATCGAATCTGGTAAGCGAGATTTTTTCGACGCCCGGTGCGCTAACTTCCTGAGTCTAGGGACCTTACGGTCTCTACATGAATCATTTGGGACGCTATAACGTTCAGTCAATGGATGCCGACTGTTACTCGAACCTTGACGATGTCCTTGATGGTAGTCCTTGGTTTCGTGACGAAAAATCGGAGCGTTGAGTGGAAAGAATTCTGTTTCGAGTAAAGAATCGATCACGTGTGGATCGTTCAAAGAGGAGAGTGAACGTGATACGTTTGGGAGTGAGTGCGATAGTGCGGCTCGTATCGCGGCCGCTCGGCCGCCGAACTTCGAAGCGGTGCCGCGCGCGCTTCCGTGTGACAGTCATTATAGTCTAAAAGCTAGCTACCAAAATTAGAAACGATGAAATGCAGTGACAATTTGTATCTAAAAACACACTTTACTAGATGACAAGCCCATAGTGCTCCAGCCAGAAGTCGTTCCCAGGGCTGGAAGCGTGCGCGGGCGGTCAAACCCGTTAATTTTTAATCAAAATAAAATCTTTGAGTGCAGCCCTGAAATTTTGTGTAGTTATAGTTTTTAACTGTAGAAATCGCGTAAAACCCGAAGTCTAGGTTGGGGCTTAAACGTTGCCAGAAGTCGATAAAGTTGTACAAAAATTGTTTAAATTTTAATGGAAAGCTGCAGTTTTGGCGAATACGTTTTCATATTATTTATATCGTAGGGAAATGATAAAAATAGAGATTTGATCAAATCCCTAAGGTAGATGGTCAATTCTCGGGAGATGTTAAAATAACAACTCTGTGAGGTCATTTGCCTAAATAAAGTAAGTGATTTGATCAAATCCCTTAACTGTGTAGTGTAAAGATGAAATAATATGATTTGATCAAATCCCTTGACTGTTTTAGTGAAAAGATGGAATAACATTGTTTAGATACTAAAAGTATTAATTTAGTAAATCATGCGTTCTTAAGTGTAGAGTAGGTAATACAACAATAGTCGTAGAAACATAAATTATTTATTCGAAACTAATTAGCAAAAGAAATAGGTACTTAAAAAAGTAACGTACTTTGTAACTCGAGATGTCACAAATCGACACCGTGTTTTAATAAAAATGAATGAACATTATTATTTATTAATTACATTCTCTAAAAATATTCTTTTTGTTTTTTAAAATATCAGCTTAAGTAGCTATTACTTTTGCTAATTAGTCTCGAATAAATAATTTATGTTTCTATAAATATTGTTGTATTACCTATTCTACTTTTAATAACGCATGATTTACTAAATAAATACTTTCAATATCTAAACAATATTATTTCATCTTTACACTAAAACAGTTAAGGGATTTGATCAAATCATACTATTTCATCTTTTCGCTAAAACAGTTAAGGGATTTGATCAAATCACTTACTTTCTTTAGGGAAATGACCTCACAGAGTTGTTATTTTAACATCTCCCGTGAATTGATCATCTACCTTAGGGATTAGATCAAATCTCTATTTTTATCATTGCCCTGCGACATTTATTCCTTAAAAAACCTAGATAACAATTGCCAGAAGACAGAATGGTGGTTAAGTATGTGAAAAATGATAATATCGTTATTAGTTGGTAAACCGGAAAGCAATTCTTTAAAATTTAAATTTTAGATACAAATTTTCACTGCACCTTATCATTTCTGATTTTGGTAGCCAGTTCTCCGTCCATTAAGGCAAATTAAAAACTTGTTGGTTAACGATTTGTTGATCGATCAGGTGAGGGTATGGGTTAAGTGCCGACTAGTGTCCAGGGTATGCACTATATGTATTTAGGATGGAGCATTTAAATGGAAACACCTGAATAACTCCGTTCTTCATGGTTCTATGAAAAAAATCTATGGAACGAAGTTGCATTGTTTGAAGAGGCACGCGTAATGGTGGGACTACTTTTTCTCAAGGTCATTTTTCAAAATAAATTTCAAGGTCATTGACGTTTTTGTTTTTATATGGGTTGGAGTATTTTTATTACTGCAATCATATACAGGGTGTTTAGGTTATTACTAGTCAGCGTTTTTCTCGTAAATGGTACATATGACAAAAAACTGAAAAAGGAAAAAGTGATACTGTTTTTTATACGCAATGTTACCAAGTAGATAAATCTTTCGTATATATACTATTTTCTGAGAAATGAAAGTGACCTTCAGTTTTTTAAATGAATGGTATATTTTTTGTTCAAAAATATGATAGAGTATCGAATTCTAAATAAAAAAGTATTGACCTTTATTAGCCCTAAACCTAATAGGTAATGAGTAATTTCACTTTGTTACTTGAAAATGTTCTTAATGCAATATCAAGATGGAGATTCAAACAAGTGTACTACGAATTCTTCGTCAAGAAAAACATCATCTTTGTCACCTAGCACTTCATCAGGAGCTCCATGGCTGTACACATCGCTGTCCTGTGGAAATCTGAGATAAGATTGCATCTCCATCTTGATATTGCGTTAAGAAAATTTTCAAGTAACAAAGTGAAATTACTCATTACCTATTAGGTTTAGGGCTAATAAAGGTCAATACTTTTTTATTTAGAATTCGATACTCTATCATATTTTTGAACAAAAAATATACCATTCCATTTAAAAAACTGAAGGTCACCTTCATTTCTCAGAAAATACTATAAATACGAAAGATTTATCTACTTGGTTACATTGCATATAAAAAAACAGTATCACTTTTTCCTTTTTCAGTTTTTTGTCATATGTACCATTCACGAGAAAAACGCTGGCTAGTAATAGCCTGAACACCCTGTATAATATATTGATCTTCAGAAAATCTTGTGAGAAGTTATTTTTATAAAATCAGTGAATTTGTACTTCAAATATCGCCGTTAAGTCATCTCAAGGTTAACGTATTATGCATCTTCGAATTTGTCTTTTCATCACCTGTAATGATATAATAATGAAAATACCATTAATAATCTTGAAATTTCGGAAAATATGACCTTGAGCTCATTCTCTTTATCTATCGTAGTATTTCTCCCTCCAAATCATACATTCTTCTCTTGAGACATATCTTTATATCCATATGTGTATACATGTGTATGTGTGTTTCGGAATTTTTTTTTTACAGAGAAGAATGTATGTAAAGTTTGTTTAACTTTGAGAATATTTTAGATTTTTTTCCGAAGTACATTTAGTAATTTTTTCAATTCATTTCATACAGAAATATTTGAGATATCAATTGTTCCCGGATTAAATTCAATTTTCATAATTTGATGTATAGGTTTTCGGAATATACTATAAAACATACTTCAATGATATCTTAACTTTTTAGTTCATATTCAAGGCATTTAAGTAAAGTAAATAGTGTATAAAGTTTGAAAACGATCGGCTAAAAGGTACTTAAAATATCCTCAAAGTTACCAAATTATTAATCAAATTTTTCTCTGTAAAAAAAAAACCACAAAACACTCAATGTTTGGCCTCCTAACTTAGTCTCGTTCCTTAAGGGGTTAGTCGCAGTCAGGAAAATGAAAACGGACACTTTCTTGTGTGTTTTTTTTTAAGGTATTAACCCTTTGCGCGCGAGTGGCGCCTCTAGGGCGACATATGTAATTTAAAAGTGATTTTTTGAACGTACAATATAAATTTTACTTATTCCAGAACACAACTAATTGAATTTTAATTGAAAGAATAATACATTGAGTCACGAATGTTCATAGATATTTCTTTTCGAAGTAGAGTTTTTGGTTTTACAGAAATTTATTACAAAAATGGACTGGACATGATTCTATAGAAAAATGTCTCGAGCGCAAAGGGTTAAATAATAATTTTTATTAATGAAATGTAAATATATTACAAAGTATGTCTTAAAGAACTATAAAAGAATGTTTGTTTTAAAAAAAGGTTAATTCATTTCGTCGTAACAGGCGATGGCGTGGGTGGCCACTTGGTTTGCGGTGAGCAAAATTTCTTCAAACTGGTGTACCTAAAGATAAAACTAAAGGTAAATTTAGAAAATATATTAGACTAACGGGTCCCTAATCGAAGGATTTTTTATTTTCTTATAAATTTTTCTTTTTATTCTCTATTTAATCACTTAATTTTATAATGAAAATTGAACTTCAACTTCAAATGTACGTCACTTTGTTTTAAATTAATTTTTTCCAAAAGCCTTCAATCCAGGACCTGTTAGTCTAATATATTCTTCAAATCTACCTTTATTTTTGTTTTCAGGTATACCAGTTTGAAGTAATCTTGCTCACCGCAAACACAATAGCCACCCACACCATCGCCTGTTATGACGAAGTGAATTAACCTTTTTTTAAAAAAAAATTCTTTTATAATTCTTTAAGGGGGGAGTCTGACCCAGCTAATGTATTTTTCTAATGCATATAATTTCCAAATATAATTAATTGTTTTTATTGAAACTTTTTTTACATATAAAAGGACGTTCAAACAAGAAAATTTGACAGTGTAGATTTAATTTGAATATATACGGTGGGACGGATAGCTCATCGAATTTTTATCCGATTCACTTGATTCAACGCTTAAATTAAGTAATTAAGTTTATATGCTAATGAACCTCGACTCTTAATGAATTATTATTATAGCATGAAGTTATTGCAAAATAAGTGCCGACATGTATTGTTCATTTTCATGCTTTTTGCCGCCCTTTTTGCAATTAACAATTTTTTTTGCAAATTGAGGTTCATACGCATTATACGTACCTACTAAAGAAAAAAATTTTCTGATTTTACCTATCAGATGTTTTCCCAGGGCTCCATGTATCCCACCGTTTTGATCGAATCTTTTCCTTGCGACTACTATATCTATACAGGGGGTCTACATATAAGTTCGGACATACGCAGGGTGTCAATTCTACAACAAATTTCCAACAAAAAATTACTCTTAGACATTTTCTTTGTGTCTTCTTATCCTTGAGAATTTTCACTTTTAATATTTTTTCTGCGTTTTCGAATCGACACTCTTTAAACGTCCATAACTCCACCAAATTACAGTGGAAACTTAAAACTAAGTATACCATTCGAAAGAGCGTTAAATTACCCATCTCTATGATGTTAAAGCAAAATTTATTACAAAGATTTAACAAGTGAAAAATTAGGTTAAACTTTACATTGTGAAAATTTCAAAAAATTTGACTTTTTCTCTATCCATTTTTCGGTTTCAAAGACATCGTTTTTTGGCGGGCACTATTTGGGAAAAACTACCTCGATGTCTCAGCTTTTGAATGGTATTGTCAAACAAAAATTGTACGGTGGTATTTTAGGGAGAAAATGACGTTGAAATGCAGAAAAGCGTTCAAAATGCCCGCCTCCTAAATCCAAACTTATCGGTTCTCCTGCACTGAAAACATCGATTTTTTGCTTTGTGAAATCGATCGTGTTCCAATCTCCATATCATTTATCGGTACATCGACGTTGATTTTGATTAAATAGTTTCTAAAAACGAAAATTCTATGGATACATGTTTAAAAACAATTATTATTCACCTCGTACTCAGGTTCTACACATGGCTGGGAGGAGCTTGACGTGTCAAAAAATCAGTTTTTTTCCTAATTGGGGAGGCTCGGGAGTGTCACTAAAAAATACACCAAATCCGATGTCAAGTTAATTTTAAAGTGACATCGCGATTTTTGTTGAAAAATATCGATTTTTACCTAAGAACCCGCACTTTTCTGCATTTAAACGTCATTTTCTCCCTAAAATACCACCGTACAATTTTTGTTTGACAATACCATTCAAAAGCTGAGACATTGAGGTAGTTTTTCCCAAATAGTGCCCGCCAAAAAACGATGTCTTTGAAACCGAAAAATGGATAGAGAAAAAGTCAAATTTTTTGAAATTTTCACAATGTAAAGTTTGACCTAATTTTTCACTTGTTAAATCTTTGTAATAAATTTTGTTTTAACATCAGAGAGATGGGTAATTTAACGCTCTTTCGAATGGTATACTTAGTTTTAAGTTTCCACTGTAATTTGGTGGAGTTATGGACGTTTAAAGAGTGTCGATTCGAAAACGCAGAAAAAATATTAAATGTGAAAATTCTCGAGGATAAGAAGACACAAAGAAAATGTCTAACAGTAATTTGTTGTAGAATTGATACCCTACGTATGTCCGAACTTATACGTAGACACTCTGTATATGTATACATTCAAATTAAATCTACACTGTCAAATTTTTTCCTTTGAACGTCCTTTTATATGTAGAAAAAGTTTCAATAACAAAAATTAATTATATCTGGAAATTATATGCATTAGAAAAATACATTAGCTGGACCAGACTCCCTCCTTAAGACATACTTTGTAATATATTTACATTTCATTAATAAAAATTATTATTTGATACCTTAAAAAAAGCACACAAGAAAGTGTCCGTTTTCATTTTCCTGACTGCAACTAACCCCTTAATGAAACGACTGTCTCACTCTAAAGAAGTATAGTAATGGTGGGGGATGACCTCGCGTCATATCCACGGCGAAAAAATTCAGTCAATAAGCGAGGAATTGCTGTATCTCGTTCCAACTCGTCCAGATTGCGATGATTGACTTGTACACTAGTCCAAACAAGTTCTTACTCATACTTGCTTCCACTAAAAAAGTTTCATTAACCTATCGACAATACCCTTGCAATTATAATACAACGAGAAATATCAAAACTCCTAGCTTCGTATCGATAACTCTTACATCGTCACGCGTGCAGCACCATTTCTCGAAGTATAGTAGTAGTGGGGGACAACCTTGCAACATGTCCGCGATGAAAAAATTCAGTCAACAAGCGAGGGATCGCTGTAATCGCGTCATTCGCGTCCCAATTCGGCCAGGTCGCGATGGTCGGCTTCCGAAAGTTACAGAAGAGGTTTCGTGTTACGAATCGTTAGACGGTTTTTATCGTTAGATTTTTTCGTATGCGTGTCAAGGTTCGAAGGTTCGTGTAACATTCGACGCGTTCGAAGTTCATCGCGAATTCGACGTTTCGATAGTTTCGTTATCAACGTGCGTGGCGGTAACGTGTGCCACTGAACGAAGAGAGTCAGTCCGAGAGTATCGTACTGGTGATATCGAGGGTGAAGTGTGGAGAGTGTGGACGCAACAAGTCGCGAGGAGTCGAGGATATCTGGAAAGGGCCCTTGATCCTTCGAAATTCTTTCAAGGTCTCAATCACGCTCGTCAACGTGACAACCGAGACGATCCTTCTGCTGTGCCACTGTCTGCTACCCTTCCTGTTGGGGTTTTCCTGCTTCGCCTTAGCGCGCCGATATATTCGCCTTGGACACCTTTGGCCGGAACGGCTTCAGATAGGACGGCTGGCTGACCTTCTGAGAGCCATTCGCTTGGTGCTCGGTCGTAGGGGGATCGAGGGTGAGTAACATGGCTTCACTCACAATCATCTGGGGTTTATCGTATGATCGCTTCTTCCGGTGGCTCCCGTGGGTTCGTTTCGATTAATCCTTTGTGATCGTCTGAATGTCGATGGTGGATTAAGACACTGTTTTCGTTGTTCATTTCTGTGCTCGGTGTACAATTGTGCACCCACGTGCTCGTCTTTCGGTTATGGGTAGCGAGGTAACCATGTTCTGCTAGTCGCGGTGATTAATCTTCATTTCCCGTATCATTAAAGAATGAAGGTGAACGTGTGTTCAGGAGGAACGTTGGTTGGCTTTGATACGCTGTTTTTTTTTAGACTTTGCATAGGGATGAAGCATTAGAAAATATTATTATAGACATAAAGTTCTCCAGGGATGTGAGGAGTTGTATAAGTTGTGGGTGAAATACCTGGTTGGATCAATTTCTTAAACATCGATAGAAATAGGAAAGAGAAGAAGGATAGTTTAAACTTCCTACTACATATAAATCAGATTATGATAAATATACAGTGGGTGTAGAATGTATTCGTACACCGATCAATTTCCCAAAAAACTTTTGTGTGAAATTGTAGTTTCTTAACTTCCTTTTTTATAATCAATGATATTTTATATATTCTCGAAAGTCCCTAAGATAGCTATAGTCCAAACAACATTTACTAGTTAATATAATTTGTGAAATTAACAAGAATGTGCGGAAAGTGGGTAAAAGTATAGACGCAATAAGTATTTGTACGATTCTTATGATGAACCATTTACAGTAGAGTTTGTAACGTAAACGCATCAGTTTATTGCTCCGTACGAATTAGAAAACATCAAATTTCCAGTAAAGTACTTCTAAACAGTTGTGCGAATACTTATTACTTCAACATTTCTATCGATTAATTGTTTTTTTCTTATTAATTTCGCAACTTACATAAATAGCTATTTTTTTGTAATCTATCTATTCTAGAGATTTCCGAGAATATGTAGAATGTCATTGTTTATAAAAAATAAGTTAATAAATTACACTTTTACACAGTCTGTTTGGAAATTGATCGGTGTACGAATACTTTCTATACCCACTGTATAATACTAGGTATCTGTACTATTCATTGATACTTACAAGCTAAATATAATAATGAGACGAATTTTTATTACACAAGCTTTCAACTCTCTTCCTCCAAGTCAAAATTGTTAGAATTGTTTATCTACCCAACTCAGTGCTCCGTCTACGTGCAAAGTTTCACAAAAATCGTGTATGTTACACTCGTATGATGCTCCTTGTCAGTCAAAAATGTCTACGCAAAACTATTCGTGGATGTATAGTTTCAATCCTTGGAATGATCAATAAAACATATTTACACCTTATTCAAGACTAACGCGCATAGCTACAGAGATAGTTGACTTAACAGTAAAGCTAACCAATTCCGATAAGTGTGCTAGTAGAGTATCATAGCAAACGGAATAGCGCTTAGATTTTGTATCTTGAAATTTCTAAACATAATGAAATAGAAGAAATACTCGTAAAATATACATTTGGGTTATTAATTAAGTTATAAATTAAACGTTGGATAACTTTTTTAAATCTACTCAAAATATAATTACAAAGTTCTGATAATATTGTATATATTAATTAATAAATTTGGCTGATTGTTTGTAATGTCAAAAACAATTATTTTATTTTATTATATTATTTATTTTATCACTTTGTTAAAAAATAAATATTTTCTGAAGTTCCCAAGTAGATTGCATTGATGTGCAGAGTTCTCTTGTAATTTTTTTAGCTAAATAAACATTTGATCCACGTTGCGGTCAATGAATTCTAAATGCTTTGCACCAAAAACACTCATATAACCCGTTAGAACCCGAATGTAAATTGAATGGAGTCTTTTTTGAGCCAATGTATGTCCAGGTTATTTCTAACACAGATTAAGTGCTATCAAAAGTTTCATAATATGGCAACCGTAATTTTTCTTGTTGGTAAAGGCGTCGAAGAGATTTGATAATCAGTTTCTTCCTTTTTGAGACAATTTTCGGTGATGCAATGAATTTTAGTAAGAAAAATGATTATAATTAGACTAAAACTAATAAATAAAACAATCATATCGAAATACAATTAATATTGGTCATGCATACTTGGCATTATTTATTTATCGAGTATATTAATAAATCTTTGCGAGCAATCATCTTTAGATAACTTAATTATTTTTCATCTTCATAATAGAGGCCTAGTATAACAATAATGTGATAAAAAAAAAACTTGTCAATACTGACGAATTATAATATAAACAACCAAATAATAGATTAGATAAATAAAACAATCTTTCTTCTAAAGAAATTTGAATTCAATTAAATGATATTGAGTTAAACATTTTCTTGCGATATACAAGTACATTATCATGCTGCATATGACTTATTGTTAATGTCTGGGAAGATCACGTATTAGCAATGAAACGATTACACTATCGCACACATGTGTGATTAATCAAAGTAATAATTTTTCAAGACATTCAGTAACTAGTGATATGCTGTATCACACGTGGACACATTTCACGAAAACCTTGTGCATACAACCACAAATGCATTATTGTACTCAACTAATCGAAACTCGAATCCTATTTACTAGTTTGAAGTAGTGTAGACAAGTTTTTTTTGGAAGCCAATGTATGTTTTGCCGTCTTGGAAAGTAAACAAACTTATAAGCTAAATATGTTATAAACTATTAGTATTTTCATGTGTTTAATTTGATACTTGTCGAAATTCATAGAGAATCGTTGATCGTTGAGGATTCATGTTTGTGGCCATTGAGGATTTATTCATTCAGAATGTTTTGGACTCTGACGTCTACCTCTTCTTCTTTCAACGAAGAAGAAACACAACAGAGTCGAAAGCGTTTTGAATGAGCAAATACTCAATTGTTACTGTGTGTTCTCAAAATTCATTAGTAGACTGCGGATATTTATGCAAATTTTTATTTTCTGAACAGTGTGATGTATACTTTATTGCTGATATTTTATGTAACTTTGCATTTGTGCGTATTCTTATACTTATGCCATAAATCCATAACATAAAATAAAATTCTAAATTGAATGATAGATTTGATGTTTCCAAATAAATTTTTTGTTATAAATATGCAATTGAATAATCTTTGCACATGTACGTATTTATAATAAAGAATTTATTTGGAAACATCAAACCTATCGTTTAATTTAGAGAAATTTCTTAAAATAGATATAGAGGGTACGAATAATTATGGGATTGCCTGTGTAAGGGTATGTTATTTTAGAGTAATAATTTTTTTCAAGTGATGATTAGAAAAATGTTTGTATCTACAGACTTGACAAAATCGTTTCTTCTTTTAAGAATGTTTTTCATTAACTATACAATTTTTTAGAAAAAAGTCAAGTACACAGTTTTAAAGAGCACAAAATTATTTACAAAACAGCCTTGTGAATCAAGTTTGTATGGCCAATACTTCTCAAATTACATATATAGCTTGACATAACAATTTTTAATTGAAACTGGTGTCAAGTCATATGAAAAACGAATTTTACACAAATTCGAATTTTACGAAAATTATACAGAAAAGCTTTTTTCTAGAAAATTAAATTATCTACAAAAAATGATGTATACCAATTTTTCATAAAGTCGATCTTTCAGCAGATTTTTGGCGATTTGTTTGTTTCTTTCAACACATTTGAAATTTAAAAAAAGGTTAATTTTTTTGCGAATAACCGATGAGATTTCAATTTTGAATTTAAAATGTAATGACTACTCGATACGTCAAATAATTTATGAAAATAAATGATCAATCTCTTTCTTTCATCTTGTAATTGTATTTATTCAAAGCTCAAACAAGTTCAGTCAAGTCTGTAATTGAGATAAACATTTTTATCTCACACGAAAATTTTTATTTCATCCTCTACTATCACTTTTTAAATTAGCACTTGAAAAAATAAATATTAGTCTACAACAGGACATCTTAAACTATGGGTCGCGACCCCAAACTGGGGTCGCAAGATTTTATTGTAAAATATTTAATATTCTCTTTTATTTATGTTATTGCCGAAAATGCAGTTTTGATGAAAAATAGGGTATATAATTTTTGTAACTATAATAAATACAATTTTACAACTTTATGTGCAATTTTTAATTTCATATTTTTGTATGTTTTTAAACAAATTCTACAAATATATTTTTTTATATGTATATATATTGTTGCCTAATCAATGAATCATCACAAAATATTTACATATCTTTATTTTATATTGTTTAGTTTGCGACAAAAATCACAATCATAAATGAGGTCGTGAATGAAAAAAGTTTAAGAAGCCCTGCTCTACTATAGAATAATACACCTTACTTTGTATTCCAGCATAACCAAAAAGTATATACACCTACATGTGCAAAACGAAATATCACAATTATTCTATTAACCAATAGAATATATTATTTCTGTTTTTTGTACTTTTTTCATATTAATGCACTCATAATTGCGTAAAATTCGCATTCTATTAATCTATCGAACTAGATACATTGCATTCTAACCAAGTATTTGCATTTCCGTTAGAGTCAGTAAAAATACTTGGAAATTGTTACACAAAAACTCTCATTTCTCGATTGTTTAATTTATACTATCTGGACTTAAGAATAGCACACACAATCTACTGTTACGTTGAAATACCGTTTTAAATTAAATTAGAGAAAAAGTGGTTCTGTTATCGACGGGTAATAATTCTGTAATATAATGTAATTTAATTAACATTTAAATGATTGCTAAGTTGCATTAATAAGCTGACGATATGCAGTCGTTGAAACAAATAATTCTCCATGGTGGTATCGACGGTTCACGATCATCTGCATGTCCTCCATCCTCCAGTTGGGTTCAGTCGGTTATAAAGTGCGTCAAACTGAGATCGTGTGGGATAAAAAAAATCGGAGTGAGTGTCCTCTATGCCGAGAAACGCTTGGAAACTGCATGCAGCTTTTTTGGCATGAACGGGTGAATCGTTTGGAAATTTTACCCATAATCGAGGTACTACGTCGCAGATAATGAGGGCCACTCTCTAAAAGTTCTCGCGTTATCTCGCCGAGAACAGAGCAAGGCGAGAGATCGATTATCGTTAACATTCTCTGGTGAATTTCTATTCAGTTCTTAGGATCTGAAGTTACAGGACAAAATCTTCGAAGACAGAAGGTATGAAATAGCCGAGAAACAAACGAATTGTCTAGCTCGAAACGTGGAGTTGGAGTAAATTACAGTAATTAGCCCACGACAAGGAGATGGCAATGTACTTTCAAGTTAAGTTTATTTATTAACTAATTTATTCGAACTGTTCTTATGAGATTCGATGATATTTTAAACAAAATATGCAAATTTCGTCGAATGGTTTTTTTTGCAAGCAGCAAAGAAAATGTGCAAATGTGCCCGATTACGTGATAGCACGGTTTGAGAAAAATTCTTTTTAATTGTTTTTATACAATGAATTGTGTTTGGTTTATTATTTTGAAAAACACTTTTCCTAGTTGTATGAATATAATGAATTGTGTTTCATTTATAATTTTGTTGGATTTTCTTTGTATCGAGGCGCCTCTGTTAACGTTTTGAATAATAATTTATAGGAGGCTTTATTAATCTTTTTATGACATAAATTATATCATTCTTGTGTGAAGAGAAGTTCCAAATCTTCGAAATGGTTTGAACATACAATTCTGAAATATTCAGAAACATTTTTAATACTTCAGATGTTTCAGATAAAGGAATACTTTTAAATAAACGACCTGCTTGTGCTATCATTTTATCGGATAGATTTCTTCCATTGTTTATGGTTCAAAGACTCACTATTTTAATCAAATAATGTCAGATACTTAATCGAAGTTACTCGTGCTCATCTTCTACATTTTTAAAATATACTGCACAATTATGCATATTTATTTGTAACTATTTTCACGTGTTGAACACATTATGAGGTTTGATTAATGATTTAATAAATGTAGATTTTGTTTCTTTTGGAGCAGTACAGAAGAGGTTCGTTTCAAAATTTTATCTTTTAATGTAGGAGGTTTTCAGAAAATAATATTGGTTTGATTCGTAAATAACTTCTGCTGCAGGTAAGAAATAATCGTGCATTCCGGAAACTTCCTGCAGGTGCAAAGTTTTAATTTGACGGCTAAATTAAAGAGAACAGGTGATAATCAATGATTTAGATTTAAAAATGATATAAATTTATAGTGAAAATGCCGAATAGGGGAACCCACCCCAATGGCCTTGAACTTGACATATGTTATCAAGGGTACTTTCCTGAGTAACTTTTTCTAATAACTTAATCGTCGTTCACTGCTTATTAGAAAGTTATTAACAAAAAAAGTTGGTATCTATTTTGATTACCGACCGTAATGTATTATATACAGCTAATGTATTTTTCTAATGCATATAATTTCCAGATATAATTAATTGTTGTTATTGAAACTTTTTTTACATATAAAGAGACGTTCAAAGAAGAAAATTTGACAGTGTAGATTTAATTTGAATGTATACATATATAGATATAGTAGTCGCAAGGAAAGGGCTTCACGCATCCCACCGTTTTGATCGAATCTTTTCCTTGCGACTACTATATCTATATATGTATACATTCAAATTAAATCTACACTGTCAAATTTTCTTCTTTGAACGTCCCTTTATGTGTAAAAAGAAGTTTCAATAACAAAAATTAATTATATCTGGAAATTATATGCATTAGACAAATACATTAGCTGGACCAGACTCCCCCCTTAGGTATGTTGCAGAAATCAATATTTTGAACAACTTTTTCATATACATACAGGGTGTCCCAGAACTCCTGTAAGAACCAGAAAAGGGACTAACTGACACGATTTTGAACAACAATTTCCCTTGCAAAAATGTCGGTGAGGGCTTCATTTTTGAATTATTAACGAAAAACACTGACCAATCACAGCGCCCGATTAGCGTGAGCTCAGATGCGAGAGCATAAGCTCAAGCTAGGACTGACTGGTTACGCCAGGTTGCTGCGTAGCCAGCTGAGCGCGCGCTAATCGGGCGCTGTGATTGGTCGGTGTTTTTTGTTAATAATTCAAAAATGAAACTCCCACCGACATTTTTGCAAGGGAAACTGTTGTTCAGAATCGTGTCAGCTACCTCCCATTTTAGGTTCTTACAGGAGTTCTGGGACACCCTATATAACCTATATAACATACATAAAAGACACACAAAAGTCAAAAGATTTACGCGTAGTGTGCGATTGTGTAAACAGACAAGTTAATTTAGGTTATACATACGAATACACTATACAGGGTGTTCAAAAAAAAGCATTCAATATTTACATGGTGTATAGGGCACACTGTACTGAATAAAAAAGCTTTAGTAAACATAGGTCCAAAGGTCAATCGTTTCTGAGATATAAACATTTTTATTTGCTAGTATCACGATTGACTTACTACTGGGTTTTCGATATTTATAGAAGATTTTCCACGTGTCCACCGCTCATTTCTGTACACGAAATTGGAAAAATGAAATTGACGAAATTGTCGGCACTTGAATGGGAACATTCAGAACGGAATTTATAAACACTGACATAAACATCGCATGCGATGCAAGCAAGTAAGTCAATCATGTTACTAGCAAACAAAAATGTTTATATCTCAGAAACGGTTGACCTTTGGACCTATGTTTACTCAAGCTTTTTTACTCAGTACAGTGTGCCCTATACACCATATAAATATATAAATATAAATATAAAAAAATATAAAAATTTTTTTTTTAACACCCTGTATAGTTGCGTACGCGCATGCTACAATTGCTACAGCCACTGAGGGCAACCAAAAACATAGAGATGTTAGACAATTATACAATTATTGCCTGATAGAAAGACCTTCTGAATACTTTAAATAGTAGAATTTCTAAATGAACATCTGTATAGCTCCAAGTCGCCAAAGAGTAATCTATATCCTCGATTTAAACGCTAATTTCGACAAAAACAAAATACCTTTGTATTAAAAACATAGAGATTTTATAGATGAAGTAGTGAAACCAGACTTCTGGCCGTACCACAGTTAAAAAGTAATTAAAAAACGGCGGTATCCTACCTGTTTCTGTCTACTAGTACATTTTTATATCATTCTTATGTTAATGACAAATGGTTATCGTTACATCGTTATATATATTATAAGCCTATATATGCATGCCTATATAGACAGGCCTGCTCTATCTATAATATTTCCATTATCACAAATCGTTCAATTACAATCCATGCCATCTTCTTGTCGTATACTACACGAGACATTGAACTTATTGGAAATGTCCTACACGGATTTTATCAACACTAATTTTGACAGACACCAGTTTCGACTAACACTACTTTGGGCAGAAATCAATTTTAATCGACACTAATATCGTCCACGATATACTTTTTCTGCATTTAATTATGAAGAACGTTTAATTTAATTGTAACTATAATGTATGTAATTATCCATCCAGAAAATGTATATCGCAATCAATATTGGTGTCTATTAAAACTGGTATCGACGAAATCTATGTCGATCATTTTCATGAGACTTGAACCTGTTCGCGAGTGGCCCTCGACGCTTGAACAAACGGATACAGACACCGAGGAAAAAGGATACATTCGAAATTGCGCGCTAAGTTCGCGAACGGGGAGAACGGGCGGCGGAACATTTGTAAATATTATGCAAATTGTGGAATACGATGTGTGCGCACGGGACACAAGCCGGACCAGTTGATCTTGACACATACACATGGACTGTTTTGAAGGTAACACCGACCGCGTAGACAGAGAGCCCGGCGTTCGAGGATCGAGAGCGGACGAGAACGATTTTGTCGATACCGGCGTTACGATGTCGGAAAATCCAGTAAGCTTCGTGGTCGGGGATCCCGACGCCGATCCGAACGAGGAATTGGAAATCGAGGATAGCTTCCCAGACGAAGGGTCCGATCTCAACGTTCTCCAAGCCCAGCAGAATGTCCTTCCAGGATTGGTTGAACGCCGCAAGCGGCTCAGGTGATTTTTCTTCTTTTTTTTTTTTTGGTTTCTTTTACATCGTTTCAATTGAAACAGGTATACCGTGACCATTAAACTGGGAACTATTATTTGTTTATTTTTTTTAACTTGAGAAACACCGGGGGAATCTTCGTCTATTCGATTGAAATGTGAGGTACTTGGATATTTCGATAAGAGGGAAGTTCACAGGGTTTGACGTTTTGTTGAAACGTGGACAAAGACGAGATAATCGGTTGGAATATTTATTAAGACATGTAATTACCGTGATTGTTAGACTAGAATTCGTAATTTTTGTTTTGAAACTGGAGAAATTTCAGGAATATCTTCCTGTACTTGATTAAAAGAATGAGGTACTTAAGACACTTAAGCAAGGGCAATTCCAAAATCCCTTCGTATCTATGGACCATCTTGTGGAATCGTGGACGCAGACAAGATAATCGATTGAAATATTTGTTGGAACGTTTAATTACTATAACTATTAGACTAGAACTTTTAATTATTTTTTTAAACTGGGGAACCCTTCTATTACTTGATTTCAACACGAGATACTTGAGGGGAAGTTTCATAGCTTCATTCAACAATTGTTTTACGTAAACAATTTATTTACTCGAAGATCTGCTTGCTGTGGATTTATTATACAGGGTGTTAAAAAAGAAGCATTCAATATTTATATGGTGTATAGGGCACACTGTACTGAGTAAAAAAGCTTTAGTAAACATAGGTCCAAAGGTCAAGCGTTTTTGAGATATAAGCATTTTTGTTTGCTAGTATCATGATTGACTTACTACTGGGTTTTCGATATTTATAGAAGATTTTCCACGTGTCCACCGCTCATTTCTGTACACGCTTGGCATCTTCGTCTTACAGAGTCGCGAACTCTCTCGAAAATCCCACATTTCTGTCGAATTATTTGACAAGCATGGTGGATTCGGTTACATAGTTCTTCTAGGTCATTTATCGGCGTGGAATACACTTGGCTTTTTAAATATCTCCATAAAAAGAAGTCCAGTGGATTTAAATCGGAGGATCGAGGAGGCCATGCAACTGGTCCACCGCGTCCATCCACCTTTGACCGAACACCGTGTTTAAGTGCTTACATAAAAAATTACATCAAAAATTAAGTGTTTACATCAAAAATCTCAATTCTGACTAAATCTCAATGAAATCTACTGTCGGCACTTGAATGGAAACATTCAGAACGCAATTTATAAACACTGACACAAACATCGCATGCGATGGAAGCAAGTAAGTCAATCATGATACTAGCAAACAAAAATGTTTATATCTCAGAAACGGTTGACCTTTGGACCTATGTTTATTAAAGCTTTTCTACTTAATACAGTGTGCCCTATACACCATATAAATATTGAATGCTTTTTTTTTTGAACACCCTGTATATACAATATGAGTTATCTAAGACATCTCCTTAAAATATTTCCGTCGCTTTTAATGATACGGATATGTGTCTCGAGAGAAAAGTGTTGAGTTCAGAGAGAGACATACTATGATAAACAAACAAATTATTTCAAGGTTATATTTTCCGAGATTTCAAGGCCATTGACGTTTCTTTTTAAACGGGATTAAGTATTTCCATTATCGTAATCTTGTACCTGATAAAAAGACAAATTCAAACATGTATAATATTTTGACCTCCGGGTGACCTGAAAAGTTATTCTTGTAAAATCATACTCCAACGTAAAAAGTTAATTAAATGTTCACGTGTTTAATATTATTAAATATACAAAAATAAAATGTTATAAAATGTATTGAAATTTATGTCCCTCTATACATTTTTTAAATTCATTTTGTAATAAATGTTGCACGTTATTTAGAGTTAGTCGCATATATTCAGGAGTAATTGATTGGCTTAAATGAACTTTATTCTTTACTGTTCCTCATCGGAAATAATCAAACGGGCCTAAATTACAAAGTCATCTGAAGGTCTCAACATAGTACACAATATTAAATTTGTCTTTATATCAGCTATAATTCAATTTCGATAATGAAAATCTACCATCTAGTTTGAAAAAAGGAAAAACGCCAATGACCTTGAAATCATAGAAAATATGACTTTCAGATAATTTTTTTGTCTATCATAGTATGAACCACACCTAATCAAACATTTTTCTCCTGAGACATATCTTCATATCATTAAAAACGCCGGAAATATTTTAAACAGAAGTCTTAGGTGAGACTACCTCTGAATATTGAACAATACGAAAATCATTTTTATTTAGATTTTTTAAATAGGATAGCGATGCTGAAGCCAACGATGCCTTATCAATAATTTAGATGCCGAAGCTATGCCAAAATTGACTATCTTTTAACATTCTCCTGTACCAATACCCTTTATTGCCGTGACTATTAGACTAGAACTCTTACTTGTTTTCTTTTTTAACTGGTAAATCATCTGGAGAATCCTCATGTAGTCGAGCTATACTTGATTAAAACTCAAGTTACTGAAGTTCCTTCGACAAGGGTCCCAAAGTCTTCAGATTTCGACGTCTTGCGTAATTCGAACGAGGAAACGAAATAATCGGTTGGAAAATTTGGTCAATACGTTTAGTTGGATGCTGTGTCATTAACGAACCGGTTTTACAGGGCCTTTGTGTTCGACGAAGGTGTTGAACAGATCCGAAGCGAAGTGCCATTGTGAACGGATGCGTTGATTTATTGTAATTATATACGATGAGATGACAATGATTTTCAATCGTTCAACAAAGACTTATCGTTGCGAGAGTGTTGAGAGACTACAATTATAGACATCTGCTACTATTGTATTACGTTTTTTCTGCATATTCGTTATTAATATTTTGATTAAGTTTCAGTAATATTATTTGTTAGAGAATGTTCGGGAGCAGATAGTAAAATTGTTGGCCAAAAGTAAGGCTTCTTTGGAAATCAATTCTGAAAAAAAATACATGTCGAATGTAGTAATCTCCTCCTTTTTCAAAGTCGGTTAAAAATAAATTCAAATCCTGACTTTTCCTTGTATACAATGTATTTGTGTATCTTAGAGATTAAGACAAATTTTTGTCAGGTGTATAAATGTGTGTTGAAAATGGCCATGTAAGGGTTTTGTTAAAAGGGTTATTGATTTTGCAGTAATTCAAGGATTAAAAATAAAGTTGGTGGTATTTCTTTGACGATGGTCATTTTAGAAACCTGTAATTTTGTGCTGAACCTGTGAAGATAGAAATGACAGCACAGTGGTTGAAATAGGAACTATAAATTGGCTTATAAATATTCATCGATTTAAGGAGCTATTTTATTTTTTCTTTCAGACAGTATATTTTTCACAAGTTCAGATCCAAATTGCAGACTTCTAGAATAACCATCTCGAAGAAAATTTCGATGTCGATATACTTCAAGCTATGATTACTGCAGAGCCAACATTAATCTTTTAATAATGTTTATTCTAAATATATTAAATTAATAAGAATTTTTCTTAACTTTCAAGAATTAAGATGCATATAAAATAAACATGGACGAGGAAAAGTCTGGACTGTAATGTACGTTTAAATGACATAACGACATTTATAAAGCAATGTAATTTAATGAAAAATTAAATTTATAATATAATTGAACATACTAAATTATTGAAATTCGATCTCAGAACATATTATCCCCTCAGCTGGTTTTAATTTTCGCTTTTCGACGAGTTTTACGCGCACAATCAACATTAGTGGACGAAATCTAATATGCAGGCCTTCTGTAATAGCCGTAATCGTGACAATTCTTCATTCGTTCGAGGACGGGGCTGCAGTCACCTTATGACTTGTTCAAACATCGTTGAATATTTATGAGCTATACAGTTAGTAAAACGCGAGGAATCATTCTTGCGCGTCTAGTTCACGGTATATGCGTCTAAATGCATTAAATTCCACAAAAAAAATAATGTGAAACTCGAGGAGAAATATTTTTTCTTCGTCGTAATCCTGCAGTATTAATAGCAACCCCACTATGGCAATGTCAACGTTACTAAACTAACATTCGTTTCTAAAATTCATGAGTTGATTTTCATCGTTCTTTATCCTTGTGATAATTGCGAATTAAATAAACAATCACTTTTTATAGAAAATACTGGCTTAAATGTCGCAAACGAAAGTAATTGGTAGAAGATGAATTTAATTCTTGTGTAAAAGTTGGTTGAAGTTAAGAAAATGGGGTACCCTCCGATCGGGCAGATTTTTTTATCATAGGTAGCCCTTGACTTGTCGATTCCAATGATGGTCACTTCACCCTTAACTCTCCCCTCTCCCAGGGGTCAAAAACTGAAATAGTCTAAAAAGTGTTTTTTGTGCACAACTCGGTGAATACATCATTTGAAACTGTTTTTTCCGTGAAGGAACATCAGTTTTTTACATTAACAGTATTTAATATTGCCGCTCCATTAAAAATTACCCTAAACCTACTCAGGTAGTATACAGGGTGGTCCACGCAATTGTTTCAAGTCATAACTCCGTTATTATTGCATTTGATTCAAAGAGCACTTCATCTGTAGGCCTATAAATTTTTTTTGATGCAGCAGTGCATGTGCAATTAACAATTGCATCATTTCTTTAAGTATAAATGCATATTTTTTTACACAGATCGATTCTTTTGTTCATTCTACGTAAAAAATAATTAGGGTACCATGGCAAACAAATTATTAGTTCTCGAGATATATTCAAAAAATGTCTTTATTGAAGAAGATGCTTCAACGCTTCTCCATTACATTCTAAACATCTCTGATAACGTTTTTTTTATTGTTTGTATAACTGCGTTTAAATTATCTGCATCACACAACACAAAATTATCGTACATATCTTGTTTCCCACTGTTAGTAGAATACATTTTCTTGTATTTAGTGAAATATAGTTACACTTTTTCAAATTCTTAGTTTTCGTACTCGACTTACGATACGTAAATTACTACAGAATGATGGAATGCTTACTCGTGTTTACCTTACTATCTAGTCATGAGTTTGAGCATCTTCTTCAATAAAGACATTTTTCAAAAGAAATTTTTTGAAAATATCTCGAGAACTAATAATTTTTTTGCCATGGTACCCTAATCATTGTTTACGTAGAATGAACAGAAGAATCGATCTGTGTAAAAAAAAATTATGCATTTCTATTTAAAGAAATGATGCAATTGTTAATTGCATATGCACTGCTGCATCTAAACAAAATTTTAAGGCCTACACATGTAGTGCTCTTCGAACCATTTATCTTTCTCCTTGGCATTTTTTCGTAAATGCAATAATAACGGAGTTACGACTTGAAACAATTGCGTGGACCACCCTGTATACATTAACGATATTCAATATTGCCGCCCCCACCAAAAGCTACCTTAAATCTACTCGACAGCAGATTTCAGATCTAGCGCTGTGATGTTCCTCAACGTAAACAAAAAAAAATTGGGAATGATGTATTCACCGAGACCGGTGCAAAAAAAAAACAATTTTTGGGCCATTTCAGTTTTTGACCCCTGGGGGGAAGGCAGGGGGACTTAAGGGTCAAGATGACCACCATTGTAATCGTTAGATCAAGGGCTACCTATGATAACAAAATCAGCCCGATCGCAGGGGTACCCCATTTTTTTAACTCCAACCCGTATTTTCCATAATCGAGTGTCAGTTTAACTAAAGTTAACTTTCTTATCTGATCTCAACGAACGTTTTATGTTAAAATAATGAATAATAATAAATGTAACGCATTTATAATGCTACCTAAATATCAACACAAAATAGATATATAAACAGATATTTTTTAATTTATATTATGTTGGTAGTTTGAATGTTACATAGAAGTTCTGTAATGATAAATTACTGTTTGTAATGAACATGACGATAATGTTAAAGTTACCAACTTTTGTGCGAATCCATTCAACATAGAGCTTGTGTTACATTAACAAAAAAATATTGGTGGACCGTTTGGGACATGTGATTGTGTTGAATCTCACACAAAATTTTCCAACACTGTTCTTTCGCATACTAAGTTAGCTTGTTACTTTGGAAAATCTGGTTGTGGCCTCGAAAGATTATTTTCGATGGCGTGATCTCCGATAAAATGTGGACCACGGCTCTTTGTACAAGTAGATCACGAAAATAGTGTGCGTTATCTACTCTCATAAACGAAGTACGATTGTTTAGGCTAGTTTTCGATTTACTGAATAATCTACAGCTAAACATGTCGCTATTCTTCTATTTCAAGATTGAAAATAAAACGATTCACGGTTCAACAATATTAGATTGCTTAAATTCGATCTTAAATTCGCTACTTCTTTAATTTGTCAACAAACAATCAGAGTTTACTTTTTTGTATTATTATTTTAAATAAGATCTTCTTTGAATAACTGAAATAGCAACCAAAACGTACGAGTTGATCGAAAACTATACCTAAAAATGAAATGCAGCGATTCATGAATAATCCGAGAATGTGATTAAAAAATGAATTAATCGTCTTGGTTTTACTGCCGTCGATTTTTTATTAAAATCACACTTCTCGATACTATTTTAGCTCACACTTTTATAATATTTTAATATACATAGTAATCGATTAATTAATGTACAATTAACTTTTTTCTCTCTTAACATTTTATTTACTAGTCTCTTTAGAAACAGTTTCTAATTTAAAATAGAATTTTCTATATAAGTGTGTAGTGATCTAAGCTAACATTAAATTCTACATATTGTATAATCGGTATAACAAAAGATTTATCTGTTTTCTTAAATCGACCATTGTAAGTAGATGACCAACAACTCACTTAATTACTATAATTCCTGCAAATAGTTCCTGGAATAAAAAGTCTATAAATACACTACATAAAGTGTTAATATGACATTTGTTGCCATAATTTTGTAAGCAAACATGTACATCATTCCTGTGCCAATAGAACTAAAGACTATGTGATTGCTAATCCGATCGGACCATGATTAGATCGCACACGACACGCTCGTAGAGAGTTAACAAAGTATTGATATCGATTCAACAAATTGCACAGTTTCCTATCTTATTTATAGACGAATAGTTTGAATGCATTCGTGGAATATACTATATGTACATTCAGAACGATTTTGATAAAGTAACGAAATTTATTATCGTTTCGAAAATGAGACATTAACAGATAATTATAAATTGTTCGATAAAATTATTATCGGTGTGTGAAATAAACTAGATTGCGAGTGGCATTAAATTTCAGCTAATTATCTCTGTACTTTGAATTATTAATTAAGAGATGATGATCGTGACGCGTTGTCTGGCAGTGGTTTTTGAAAAATATAAACCACAACGTGTGATTTCTGTATTCTCGTACATTGGCAATCAAGTTTCGTAATCTCAGTCGGTTATGTAATTATAGCGACATTTAAAACAGTTGAGCAGGCTGCAGGTTTTTCGCATTGCATAATATTAATAATGTTGTCAACAAATGTTTTCACGGATAGTTTAATTAGACTTCTTCGGTCATTTTCTTTGAACAGAATCGCGTATGAATAAACAACGTTAGAAAAGTTCGTGTACTTTTTATTTATTCTATGCAGTAATGCTGAATAAATATGCTGAATAAATATGCTGAATAAATGAATTTATTTACATGCTTTGTAAACGTAAGATCAATTTATTGAGACTGTTTAAACATTTAAATTATGAGAATGTAGTGGTTTTTTAATTCGCGTCTGCTCGTGATGAAAAGAATAAGAAAACAGGTAACGCAGTGAAAATTGATTAATAAAAGAATTAAATAAAATAATTTTGTGAAAAAAAAAATAACCGACTTCGAAAAACATTAAAACTTCAGTGAAAAGTATGAAATAATTTCTGATTCATTTATGTGAATACTCAACAGCTCTATATATGTAATTGCTAAAAGTTTGACAAAACGCAGTGAAAAGTATGAAATAATTTCTAGTTCATTTATATACGCCAAGTACATGAAAAAGTGGAGGACTCAAGGAGTTATCATAGAAAAATAGAAGATTCCCATAAAAAAGTACAAGAAAGTAGAAACAGATGTGAAATCAAAATGAGCTGCCAGTAGATGAAAGTCCTTTCCAATAAAGTGCAAAGGCGACACTGTGTAACACAATGTAAAATTCGGTGGTTTCCAACTATGCGCAGCTAAAATGCTGTGTTCAACAGTGCGGACGTTCAGATCCTAATGACAATTCATGTAAAGTGACTGCTCCACACTTTAGCGGTGACATGAAGAAGCTAAATAGCGTCTCATCCACAAACTGAGGCTGCTTAAAAATTTGCCTTGATGTCCGCGGTCTGGAAGTCAAATGCTTGGCGTGGCCAGTTAAGCCATTCTCAGATCATCAAGACCCATACTTTCTCTCTCGCAGGCTTTTACATAATTTGTCAATTTAAAACTCTTACGATATGAGTACACTTTCATTATTTTGCGTTTTAAAATAATTCTTATTTATCGACACCTTGACCTTGCCTGACCACGCCAAGCATTTGACTTCCAGCCTGCGGAAATCTAGGCAAATCATCTGGCAGCTTATTTCGATTTCACATCTTTTTCTATTTTCTTGTAGTTTTTTATGGGGATCTTCTATTTTTCAATGATGACTCCTTGAGTCCTCCACTTTTTCATATACTTGGCGTAATTTTTTTACTTTTTTGTAGTCTTTTATCGGATTTCACTTCTTTTTACAAATAATTTATTATATAGAATCTATTTTAAATTTATAAAAATAAAATTGATATTTCTGTAAACTCTACATAAGAAGTCTAAATTATTATTTATTTCTTTAATTGAATAGAGTAAAATAAAGGGAGAGGGGACAACAAAAGCGTATATATATATTTCATATAATTTATTAATTATAAATACTTATTCGTTCAATTTACAAATAATTATATATACCTGTAATTTTTTTTCTTGCTGCAAAAAATTTTAATGTTAATGATGAAATGAGAAAATGACTCCATTTCTATAAGCTCTACATAAAAAGTCTAAATTAAAAACACTAGTGGTATGGATCTATTCTGTAAGGTACCTGACAATTCAGATTTTGACAACTTACCTTGTAATCAAGATCGATCAACATTTTACAACAATTTGTTATTAAACCCCACATAAAAAGTCTAAATTGAAAACATTTTGCTGATATAAATATAATTAATAATGCAATAGTGTAAAAATTTTTGACATTTGGCAGGTTATGAATGATGACATCTGTTTCGACTCTCGACGCTCGATGGCCGACGAGCCATGTCGAACCGAATGATTCCGAGAGTCGACGAACGACACTCGGCTTTTGCTTAGCTCCTATTGGCTAAGGGTTGACGACGAAAAAATCATACGAAAAATACCGTTTCTGACAGATTCATGACATGATATTACGATATCTCAGTTGTTCGTGGACCGATTTGATTGATTTTAGTTTTATTAGAAAGCTTATATGCGGTTTACACCAGAAAAATGCCTTTAAATTTAGAAAATATTTCAGGCGTGTTGAGATATTTATGAAAGAAGTTTCAGGTTAGGTTGGAATGGACCATCTCTCCTGTAAAAGATACGTGGTAGCTCCAACGCCATATATACAGGGTGGCTGTATAATTTTTCATGAACTTGGCGTCAAGACGCTACTGCGTCTCTAGATTAAATGATATTCAATAATATATTAAATTTCTATTTCCTTTATATTAAATTATGTTAAATAACCTTTTCGTAGTCGGCGCAAAATTAAAAATTTTTAATTCCTGCTTAAGTTAGTTTTTGGTGAAGGCGGTAATGTTGAATGCTGTTAATGTATACATGTACACATGTATACTGTCTACGTGAAAGTCCAGGTCGGTCCCCTGGGGTTGTTGATGGCAATAGACTTCCCCAGAAAAAAAGGACCAAAAAACAAAACTCCTTACAATTGCTCAAGACTAGAGTTTTACGTGATTTCCGAGTACTTGCCTCGATGAAATGTAATAATGGAGAGGGCCATTGTCGTTCCATTCTCTTTCCTGATCGACTGTGTGAGGGTTCGTTAGAATAAGAAACGCTACCAGTGGTTACTGATACTAATAATGAGTTATTAGGCGCCTGTTTGTCGTTTTATAAACCCATCACTTTCGGGTGGGGGCAGGTATGGCCAAAATTACTTCTAATCGAAATTAATTAAATAAATGTTTCCTATATAAATAGGAAAAAAATACAAAAACAGAGTTAAATTGGGATTTTTGTACCTTTACTCAATTGTTCCTAACTCCGGTATTTATCCATAGATTTTCTCCAACAGAAGCTTGTTTTCTTCGTAAAAGTGCGATCTATACGTAAACAATAAGAAACTGGACATAATTTGACAATTTCTATTTTTCCATGGGGATGGAAGAAATATTCGTGTTCTATTTTAGCCGAAAAAATCAAAGTTTCTCATATATATTGGCTCGTAATACTTAGACTATTGAACCGATTAGAAAATAATGTTAAACGCAATTGTTGGAAATTCGATTATCTTTAAAATGGCGTCTTGCGCGACTCAATCGGACGTTTCTAACTCGAGATATGGCCCGACATGTGAAGGTATGTCAGAAAAAAAAAAAATTCAAAAATTCATATAAAAAAACCTATCTATAGAAAAATTTTTCTTTGGATTTTCGAGTTTAGTAGGCTAAAATACATAAGAAAAAAAATTGTGGCATTGAATGTACATTTTGCCTGTAAAGCTCTAAATTATAAAGCGTTACAGTCGAATATCTCCGAAAATATTGATTATACACAAAAATGTTTCAGATGAAAGTTGTTCAATACTGAGGAGGGCATCATGTGGTGGAACTTTTATTTCTCCCGATAGACACTCCAAAGTGAGGGGAAGGTCAATTTTCATTTTTTAAATGGAATGTTACGGGTTTTTATCCACCATCAAATAGTATGTTTTAAGACAAACTTAACAACCTATGACTCAAGGTCATTCAAGATCAAACTTGCAGGGAAATGGACAAAATGTGTGAACGTTACCTGTATGAAGTTATCAACCCATTTTGAAAATTTTAAAATTCCAAAAATTGTTCCAGGTTGTTCTAGACTTGTTCTACATTATTCCAGAAGATAACATTTTTATAATAAATATTTTAGCGGAAAATTAAAAACAAAACAGTTTTTTGACCTGGCACCTCATTTTTCGAAAATCAAATCTTTCGTGGTTGTTCTAGATTGTTTTAGTTGTTTCAAACATTATTCGAAAGTGGTAATTCTCCAGACACAGAATTTAAAAAGATATAATAAAAAAAACGATATCGAGCGCACAAACAGTATTTTTACATCTACGGCTATCAGGATCATCTTCTGAATACCGAATTGCATATTTAAGCTAATAATTAACGTAACAACTTGGAATAACTTCGCTTTTTGTCAGAACAAATTTTTTAAGGGCACTTTACTCTTAGCAGTAAACATATTTTTAACTTCCCGATTTATAGGGAAGTTATTGTATTTGCCCCTAAAATGAAAAATCGATTTTTTAGCAGATCTCCATGTTTCAAGGCCACTGGAGTAATTTTAGCCTATTTTTAACTAGGCGAATAACTTTTTATAAAAATACAAAAGTATTTCGTGAAAAGTACTCGCATTGGGAACTTTTTGAATTTCGATGTTTATTTACAGGCATCCCAAAAAGCAGATATGTAATTTTAAACGAATATATCTACATCTTCAGAAAACTCTCTCCTATCTTTTTGAGACTAACTAAAACGTTCTAGCGTTTATAGTTTTCAAGTAGGACTACATTTCTCTCAAAATTGATCGATTTTACAAAACCTCGTGTTTTTCGAAAACTGAGGATGATGGAGCAATTTGGGTTTCAGATTCGTATTTAGAACGAGGAACACTATAAGTATCAGCCAATGGATATCGCAAAACCTAAAAAGAGTTTAAATTTCTTGGACAGCGATTCAATATTTTCGGAGATATTCGACTGTAACGCTTTATAATTTTCACCCTGTATACTATTTAAACTCCTGTCTTACCAGTCTAAGAAAGTATTTCATCTAGTTTCATAACTTATTTTTTATCTACTGAAAGGAACTTTTATTTAATCGAATATTAATTTTGTTGAACGGTACTTTTGCATTCTTACAATTTTGCAGTATGTTTGTGATCGTTTGTTTCTTGTAACGTGAACAAATGTTGAACGAAGTACAGTAAAACCTCGAGCACTGCAGGAGGCTTGAGCTGAGAGCTGCAATAATCAAGGTAACCCATTTCTACTACTACTTTCCACTTATTACTTCATGACTACGCCCTCCTTTCGTCAATAGCTTACAATGGTCGAGACTCTAGTGCAATAATCGAGGTTCTACTTGGATCTTTAATATGATCAACTATATTTAGTCCATTATATTATACATTTCTTTTTAACAACACTTTTCTCCACATATCTCTCCATTGAATGTGCTCTTTCGCAATTGTCTTTCTATCTTCGATGTGCTTACTCGTTAATAGCGACTTCCTTTTTTTTCCGTTAGATGTGCTAAGAGTTTTGCAAAATACATTCTATATCTCTCACCTGTATAGATAGTTTTGCTTCACATGCAATTTGGCTGGCTGTCAATGTAGTATTAGACGCTACTTTTAATATTTCATATAGGCCCCCTGAAAAAGAAGTAAGCAAACTATTATGCGAATAACATAGAACAAATAAAGTCAAAGTACAACTTAGTCGTGACGTTTTGTGAAATATTTAATTCTATTCAAAATCTAATTTTTACCGCTATCTCTAATTTTGCAACGAGTATTAAAAGTTGTGCTTTTTATTTATTATTCGAAATTTGTATCTGGATAATAATTTTAGCCATTTCTACCACCATAATGAGTCACGAAAAATATTTTGACATTTTTGGCAATATACGTAGATCTTTATATATAATATTAGATGTGCGATGTCGCATCGTAAGAATATTTGATCGAATTGAAAAGTGTTTTAAGATACTCACTAAATTCACTGCCAAGTTAATTTCGTGAGACTCCCTGGCCTGAGCTCGTGGTATATTCATCATAATTTATACTTTCAACGCAGCACTTTTGCTTCGAACAAATCGATCCAAAGTTTCCACGTAGGCCACGCGTTCCAACATCCATTGGATTTTTACATAGCGATTTCTCCATTCGTATTTGAATGTCGTGCGTTAATATATGACGTCGCAGTAATCGAAACATTAGATTCATGCATAAATGCATGACATGACGTTCAGCGTGTTAATAGTTCAAGCTAAACTCTTGAATGTTTAAGAAAATTTCTGTTCCTGCCTTTAGTGACACACTACAGAACAAAATTTTCGAGGAATGTGTTAGAATAAAAAATTGCTTTTATTAAGTTACTTCTTATTAAATTTTACCTATTCCAACCAGATAACATAAATTTTCTTAGTACGTCGGGTAACCTACCATTTTATTTTATAATTATTTCAAATAATTGTGTAAAATGAATTGATATTATTTCTATTTTTAAATAACGGTACGAAATAAATTATTTCAAATAGCTATTTCTCATTTTCATTTTCAGTTAAAATTTGAATCCTATTAGACAGTCTGGCATTAATCTAGCAATACATTTTTTTGTTACGTTATCATAATTATTTAAATTTATTTTATGCATTTCGTATATGTGTGTTTCTTTATGTAATAACAAACAACTAGTATACCGTTCTTTTTACTAACTAAGAACAACTATGACGAATGAAAAATAAACACAGAAGTGGGTCACGAGGCAAACAAGATTGAGAAGCACTGGTTTAGAACGCATGGTCGTTCTGTGCATTTCACCCTAATTTACAGAAGTGTCAATTAAATTGAACAATCTTGGAAAACATTATAAAATATTTATATAGAAGTTGGATTTAATGGAGTGGTTTAGCCCACTTCTAGTCCGACAATTATCAATATGGCGGGCTTAGCAGTGTTAAGTGTGGAACGCTATTGATAACACAATCGGAGAACCTTTTCACGCGCAAAAATGTAGCGTTATCGAAAGAAATAGATAAACCTGCAGTCGTAAGAATAAGGTATAATTTAGACAGGAATTCTACCGTGAAACTACATAAAGTCTTCACTTTCAGAAAGAGGCGATTTGTTTGTTTTTCATTTTCAGTTACATTTCTATTGGGTAATTTGTATATTATATATATAATAAATATATAAATACTATAGTGATCATAGAACTCTATTAAAATTATACTGATTATTGTTTAGTGAAGTCTTATATAATCAATATACAGTGGGTGTAGAATGTATTCGTACACCGATAAATTTTCCAAAAAACTTTTGTGTGAAATTGCAGTTTCTTAACTTCTTTTTTTATAATCAATGATATTTTACAACATTACAAACAACAATTACTAGTTAATATAATTTATGAATTAACAAAAAAATGCGAAAAGTGGGTAAAAGTACAGAAGCAGTAAGTATTTGTATGATTCTTATGACGAACCATTTAGTGTAGAGTTCGTAACGTAAACACATTAGTTTATTGCTCCGTAAGAATTAGAAAACATCAAATTTCCAGTAAAGTACTTTTAAAAATGGCTCTAATAGAGGAATTGAAGAAGATCCCACTTCGAATAACTAATAATTTAGTTAATTTAATGCTTAGAAGAGTTACAATAATTATAAAATCAAAAGGAAATCCCACGAAAAAAGTATTATATACTTGTAAATTAATGTAAATTTCTTTTTTTTTAATGAAGTTTTAAAAATTAAACAGTTGTGCGAATAGTTATTGTTTCAATGTTCCTATCGATTAATTGTTTTTTTCTTTGTTAATTTCGCAACTTACATAAATAGCTATTTTTTTTATAATCTATCTATTCTAGAGATTTCCGAGAATATATAGAATGTCATTGTTTATAAAAAACAAATTAATAAATTACAATTTTACATAGTTTTTTTGGAAATTGATCGGTATACGAATACTTTCTACACCTACTGTAGTTATTAGCGATATCTTAATTTGCATTGTTATCAATAGTCTGCGGATGTTTATACATTTATGGCAAGTGAAAATATTGGAAAATCTATGAAAATGTACGCAAATGTATAATATATAAATTATCAAGAAGAACATACATTTTACAGTGTTTAGAAGATAAAACATATTTTTATTTCAATCTTCATTCTTTATATGAACCGATAAAAATATGAATTTGCATAAACATTCACAGTCTAGTTATCAACAAATCTTGCATTATTTATTTAGTAGCGCCTTTAACTCTTTCAATCAAACTTTCAAGTATTTCATTTAATATGAACGTCTAGTAACTTTGAGGTAATTTTATGGCTCTATTTTTTTAAATTAACAAGATTTTCATTTCACGATAATTGTGGACAAAAAACGTTTTACATTTTTCAAATCTGTATAAATTTGTAATTATTTTACTTTTAGTTTATTTTTCATTTGAGTTTGTGTTGTCATAAATAAAACTTGAACCATACTGTGATGCATATATTATAATATGGAACTGTGTGGTATAACGGCATCTTCGGAACGCGAAGGGTTAAGGTCGTGTCATTGGAATTTGTGAGGCACGTGCAGCTCACGTGGACACAAATTCACTTGGGAACTGTTAAAACTCGTGCGTGATGTAATACACGATCGTCAATGTTTACTTTATTTTACAGCATTGAAAAAGAAAATTAGAATCTCTTGGAGCAATTCTATTTGAGTAATCCTCTAGTAAAGTAATAATAATATGAAATCTTAGTAATCTTAGTAAATCATTTTTACTTATATGGCCAAATCCACAGAACTTTTAGATTTGCAATTGAAAAAAATTTATTTTTTTGGACAGCACATTTTTAATATTTAGTACACACATTCACGTTCTCAAGTCCTAACAAAAACTGTATGCGTGATTGATTTTAACTTGACGGCGCAGATGTCAGGAGGTAAAATTCATAATACTGAAAGCGAACAATTTTTTATTAAATATTTAAATAATTAATAACTTCTAATAAACCGTCATGAAATTTCAAAATATACAAACATAACGAAATATACAATATATTTTGGGAATACAATATTCGTGAAAACAATTTGGAACGCTATGACAATAAAATGAGGAATATTTAAATAATATTTAATAATATTTATTTTATATTTAAATTGATCAAAACATTTCCAAACAGCTTTATACCACGTGTTTTAATTTTTTTTATCATTTCTTCATAGGTCGATAATACAGAATACGAATTTATTTGCTTCAAATATCAATATCTTCTAACGTAAGAATGGTGCCATATTTTTTTCATGAAAGTTACTCTATATATCTTAGTTCATAGGTGCGAGACTGGCTGTACATACTTTATTTTGAATGTGCTTCACGTAAAATTGAAATTTTCATATCGATCACGTTTTTAAACAAAATTGTCAAACGACTTTAACTCACTGAATAAAAGAGGCGCATTAATCTGGGTTGTCGGGATTGGTTCCTTTTTATAAAGTAAACGAACTTCAAAAATCAGAAATGAACAAAATTTAATGGCGTAAATTTCGTAAAACAAAATAGAGCAAAATCGAAAAATTAATGAAGATTGGTCTTGTGTTTTCCATGGTCGTGTAACTATTTATAGAATGATAGCACATATATAAGATTTGTAGGTTCATTTTACATATACAGTTTGTCCCAAAAATGTTGGAGGTTCTTAAAAGGAGTGGTTAGAGTGGTGATTTGAAACAACTTTTTCCTTAGCAAAAATGTTCTCCAAGGCTTCGTTAAGAAGATATTAACAGAAACTGTAGCGTAGGCAGGGTTTGAATAATAATCCATTACAATTTTGTAATTAAATAATTAATTTAAACAAATTTAATTCAATCAACTTAATTAATAGATATTTTAAATAAATATAATTAAAAATTATTTAATTAAAATTGAATTAAGCAGAGTTAATTGACGATTGATATGAGCGAATTTAATCGAAGATATTCAATTGACGATTATTTTAAGCAGAATTAATTCAAAGCCATTTAATTGACGATTTGTTTATATCTTCAATGTTAAAAGACATTTATATAAAATTCAATTAATTGTATAAGTAACACGTATAAGATTATTAGATGGATGACGAATATATCCAGCGCTCGTACCGAAAGGGTTTGCCAGTAATGCCAAATTAGCTGAATTGCTTCATGTTTTTATTATATTACTTTAACTTATACCTATGTTATATATTTGTTTTATTTTGTCGTCAGTGAATAAGAATAAAAATTTGTTCTTATTTACGTTATAGATTATTTCGAATAATAGATTATTTGAAATAATCTATAACGTAATGAGAACAAGATAAAACAAATATGTAACGTAGGTATAAATTAAAGTAATATTAAGAGAGCCATTTTGTCCCAATGTGCGTCGCTCGAGTGCAAAGGGTTAATTAATACAATGACACGCAGTAAATATCTTACTGAGAAAGAGCAAGGTGAAATTTTAGCTTATAACAAGCTAGAACTTGGAATTAGGGAAATTGCACGTAAACTTGGGCGATCCCTTAAAGTTATATCAAATTTTTGACGTAATCCGTCGAAATATGGCCAAAATAAGAAAGAAGGACATAAGAAGAAACTGTCCCCACGTGCTGAGAGGCAGGTTATTAAAATTGGGAGCAATAGTTTGATAACCTGTCGGGGAATTGCAGCGGAATATAGACTCGAAGTGTCACGTTGGACCATTCAACGTGTCTTTAAAAGGAATCCAGACATTGCCAGACAAAAACTAATTTCAGCACCCGGTCTTTCTAAACGCCACAAAATAGCAAGAATGGAATATGCCCGCGAACACATGAATAAAAACTGGGATCATGTAAGTTTAATGTTAATCAACAAAATAAGAGGCGACCTTATTTCTTCCATTAAACGTTTTTTGTTAGGTAATATTTTCCGATGAGAAAAAGTTTAATCTCTATGGCCCAGATGGGTTCAATTGTTACTGGAGAGACCTACGAAAAGGCCCAAAATATTTCTCTAAACACAATTTTGGCGGGGGAACGTTAATGGTATGGGCTGCGTTTTGCTCGAGTGGCAAGCTGGAATTGGCGTTTCCTTCATCCAGAATGAATAGTTTAGAGTACATTGAAATATTGGAGAACAATTTGTTTCCGTTTATTCATTCGAAGAACCACATTACTTGGACGTATCGACAAGATAATGCCCCAATACACAAAAGTCGAGCAACACTAAGATGGTTCCAAACACTTAATATAAATTTATTAAACTGGCCAGCATGTTTCCCGGATCAAAATAAGATGGAACATTTATGGAGTATGATGGTACGGCGTATTTATGCACACAGCCAACATTTTTCGAGCATTTCGCAGTTAAAAGAAGTTGTACTAAAATCCTGGAATGAAATTAACGATGAAATTTTGAAAAAAGCTAGTTGAGAGTATGGCAAATCGCATTTTTGAGTTAATCAAGGAGAAAGAAGGTCCTACTCATTATTAAATCATTCCCTATTATTCGTTGAAATTATAATTTAATCATTACATTATAATTTAATATTGTTATTATGTTATAAATCCATTAGCGCTATAGTTGTACACCTATGAAATATCTATAGTATTATTATTAGTTGTCTTAAATAAATGTTATGTTCGCCGTTTTATCATTGCTATAATATATTTTTAGTCTCTTTCACATGATACTATTAAAGATTTGAAATTATTAATTAAATCTATAAAACCCACGAAAATTGTAGCGGTGCTATAGTTATGTCCCACCGTAGATACTGAATTTAGACCCAACAAAAAATAAAGTATGCATAATCGCCAATGCGGCACGTGTTTAATCTCCTATACGGCGTCAATCGCCGTATTCGAAATCGCGGGCGTGTTTTACATCGAATTCCGCGATCCACGAGTAACGAGTATTAACTATGGAACAAAGTGCCGGCTCGCGTTTGGCCGAGATTGCACGCGAGAAAGACGGCTGACATCGGTTGTCCGTTCACTTCTCTTGTAAGAAGCACGTTACTTCCGCGTACAAAGCGTTGCAAGGTAGGGGTAAACATCGAATGGAAATAATCGTCAACCTTGCCGGTTGTCAGTGACCACGGGTCTTCTAAGACCGATAGACGACGGTTTAAGTCGCCACGGTATCTTGCACGTTTCCTTGCATCACCACGTGCCCGTCCCACGGTAAAATCCTTTAACCCTTTGAGCAGTGCTGAGACACATTTACGTCTCATAATGCCAGCCTGGCAACACGTCGGCACAAACGCGTTGGAAGTTTCGCAAATGCAAATTTCGCATTTTCTCTACAAAGCCTTTTAATTCGATGGCCTCGATACTCGTGGAAATTAACAGTTAATTATTTTCTTGTCGCGCACGGTGGACACCTCATTGCTCAGCTCAGAGATTTCTAAATAATTATCTACAGGACACTTTGCTCAAAGGGTTAACGGTGTAAATCTGGAGCGTCCTAGAGCTTAAAATCGTTCGCCATTTGTCGAGATCGTGGACGTTCTCCGACGATGACATTCGTGATCGTTCCAATGATCGCACTAGTACACGCGACGAACACCGTTCAGTGATCGATCGTCAACTGCATCAACTACGGATACGTAAACGCCTCAACAATGATAATCCACGTTTGATCTGATGTAATCGCGTCAATGTTAATCGGTCTCGACGATAGCGCGAGCGTCACGGGGTGTTTTTTTTTCACATGCCGAAGACTGGACACGACTATTGGTCGTGAAAAACTAGCCTCGCCGCGGAAAAACAAGATATTGGATGTCTCTACATGCATTATCGACGAATGCCGCGGTAATCGATTCAACACTGGAGTTTAACCCGAATTTTGGAAGAGAATGAATAAAACCATCGCGGAAAGAACGAGAAAGGATAGAAAGTACTAACAGTGAGAAACATTGAATAGCATCTGTTGAGCTACAATAGATCGGCGAATGACACGATTTTATGGGCTCAGGAAGTTATCTGCAAATTTAAAATACCGATCATCCACGTGGATTGACATTAACTACGAGACGCAAGATCTCCCTGGCCTTGAGAAGCGAACATTGGCCAAGAAAAGAGGACGGTTCGATCAAAGGGTACCATATTTCTGGACGGAGTGCATTATTTATATGGAAGAGCGGACCACCAGCCGAAAACAGGATAAATTAGACTGGTTCGCGTACACCGAGTAGTCGGAGGAAAATCGTGGGAGGAGTACGCGTTGCTTCCAGTGGTTGCGGTTTTTTGAAAGAAAAAGGAACGAGGTGCAAGGAAGCGTAAGGGAACGAACAGGTGTGCTCGGTATCGATCGGTAATCGTTAGCCACTCGGTGCATCGGAAACATTTTTTTGTTCGGGATCCTTGACTTGTTGCTACCGGGAGCCACTGGGAAGGGGCTTACGGAATGAAACGCATAAAAAGATTCGTCTTGGCGCAAAGAACAGAGGAAGATCCGATTTGGAAGAGCTCGGACAACTTGATGGCTGGCGTTGGTGCATCAAAAATGAACCCGATAATTACCGTGGATTATTCGGAGGATCTTCCACAAGATGGCGAGAAGAAGGGCTTGGGATTGAAGTAACGCCGACTTTATTGTTTTCACATTGAATGGTGGTGAATTTACGTTAACCTCTTCGTGCCCCCTGGATGCAGTGAATATTGTTCTGGTTCGGTTTATCTCAACGGTTACGTCGCGATTAATCGACGATCTATCGACGCAACGCGCGACGATACGAATTGGATGAAACCAGAGATGGGCAAAATTGGAATGATGGGGAAATTGAGATGAAACCGACACTGTGGGGATTTGTTTGTGATGTTTATTCAATCAAAGAATTGTTCATTCGGTCGAAAAGTTTCGTTTGTTCTCTGTCAAGTATGCAATTGCATAACACGAGGACTTGGACTTTATTCTACCTGTTAGGAGTGCAATGTTGTTTATTTTTTGTTTTTGGTGATCGAACATTTTTTTTAGATAAAAAGTTTATCTTTGATCTTGGAATTGGTATTTATCGAAAATGATACCGTGGACATGAACTTGTCGGTTTGAAAATTTGTACCGATTCTAGGATGATATCTAAGTGATGTAACGGTTTATAGTATCTACAAGAAACTCGTGAATAGTTGGAAATATTCTGGAACCAGGAATGGACAGAATTTTGATTGGATAATAGATGAATATATAGCCAGTTAAATTGTCAAATACTTCTTACATAATTAAAAAGAAACTCTAAATATTATTAGGAAAATACTGTTTTATTACTAGACTGTAGATATTTACGCATTTAAACGTGCAAGGAGCTACAAAATACACACATTATGCAACAATATAAAAGAATATTGAAAGTCACGTTTGTATTCTAACATTTGAAGAGTAAAATAAATTCCTATGTGCATAGGTTCAATTTTTGTAATTTTTGTTTGCAAAGATTTTATTTTACACAAAGACCCACAGTGTATTTATTACAAAAAAAAGAATTTTGTCCATCTTTGAAACAGTTGTTTATCAAAATGAATACAGTGGACGCGAAGGTGTTAACTAAAAAATGAATATCTGTTTTAGAAAAATCAAAGATTTACCAATCAAAATGATAACCTGACAAAATAACGATACGATTACTTCGTCTAGAATGAAATTCAATTTTTTAATGAATGTTCCAATGATTTTCGCTTTCGTGTTCGTCGTGGACATCGGAAACCTTTGTATTCTCTTGGATTTCGTTGACGTATGATATTTTTAATTTCCGAGTTGAGACTCGCGCGACTAAGCCGCGCGCAGGTCCTTGAAATTCTGAAAGTAAAAACCGCGAGAGAGGCGGGTCGAACTTTACACACCGGCACATCTCTCTTCAGTTTGGATTCGTGGATTTCGAAAACAGTCCTACCATGAGGAATCACTCTCCTTAACCTCGACAATCGACAATCAAACGTTTACTTATCATACTATTCATTTTCAAATGTCTACGATCGATTCGTTGAATCGAATCGTAGAAATCGATTGACAGTCGTGGCAATTATTGAAGTGTTGGCTCAAACAAATGATAATACTTGAAACTTGAAGGACGTATTCCAAGCTTGATAAAAGCATAACAAAAAATTCCAAGAGACTTATTGAGTAATTTACTCGCTTGTAGAATATAAGTAATGATTGTATGGCCTTTGGAAATTAATATTTGTACTTGAAAGAATGTCTCGAGGCCAATTTTTGAAATCTTACATTTATTTACAAGTGGAAAATGTAGTATTGATAGAGTGGTAATATACGGGGTGTCCCACGTAACACTTCATGATTTTTCAAGTACTTGCGATAATCTGACAAAAAAATATTTTAAACAAATGTTCATCAGTTTTCGGTTGGCTATCGATTGCATATAAATTGCAGTAAAAGAGGTTTTACAACAATTTTTTTTTAGTATTGTCAAGGTGACCTTCGTTGTTTTAAATGGCACTTTGTATTTTTTATTTAGCAGTATTATAGTCTGTGTCAAGACGAATTCAACGAACTAGTGTACCATGACCTTGGGATGTTCTTGAAGGCAAAGAAATGAAAATTTCAACAAATAGTGACAATCTGTTTGAATGGGTGATAATAACTTGTGTCTATTATTGAGACTCGAAATTACATTCAATTCCGAACCTTGACTAAATGAACACAAACGATATCGTGAAAAAGTCATATCAAATGTTCGAAATGAAATCCGTAGGCACAATTCCGTTCTACGTAGTAAATTTACATTAGTCGCTGCTTTAAATGTTCTTTATTTTGAATTGAAACAGCATAAACTATCGACTGTAAATGAGCTCATAAAAAAAAATCAAATGGTGACAAATCAGGGGATCGTGGTGGCCAAGCAATAGGGCTATAAGTACACAATCAATGTTCTCCAAACTTTAAGTTTAGGTAATTACGAAGTTCTAATCACCAACTACCTTAATAGCTGAGCCATCATATGTATGTTGACATTTTTTTCTTTGTTGTGAATTGTCGACAGTTCGCTGATAAGTTTCTAGTAATACAACATTTAGTCAAAGTTCCCGAATTAAATGTAATTTCAAGTCTTAATAATAAACACAAATTATTATCACCCATTCAAGCAGATTGTCACTTTTTGTTGAAATTTTCATTTCTTTATCTTTAATGTCATCCCAAGGTTATGATACATTAGGCCGTTGAATTCGTCTTGACAAGGACTATAATACTATTAAGTTCAAAATATAAAGTGCCAGTTAAAAAATGAAACTCTTTTTATTGCAATGTACAGCCAATCGAAAATATATTTGTTTCAAATATATTTTTGTCAGATTATTAAAAGTACTTGAAAAATGGCGAAAAGTGTTACGTGGGACACCCTGTATAAGAATAATTACAGTAACAATAATTTTTTGTATGAAAAACTGTTCAAATCGAAAGGAAAATAAGGTGCATATTAAATTCATTTATTACAAGGTAAAAAAAACTACAATACAAATGAAAAAGAAAAAATATTAGTCCATTCGTGAGGTAATAAATATTATATATAATGCTGTATACTACAATTATAATTTTTGTTTATATACATACGATTGTTCTCTTCACTTGATTTCATTATTGATATTACAATTTAATAGAATTATAAACATGCTACTATCTATACTGATTTGTCACTGATCATAAAATATAAATTTTCAAAGATTTCAAATTAGAAAAAACACAACGATGCTCCCCTTGATATTTATTGCGCTAGTATAAATATAAATTTCCTTTCGTTCTCCAAGCAATAAGAAATTCTATTAAAACGAACCAAAAAGAATGCTAAAAGAAATGCCTGCACAAATATGTGAGTAGAATAAATGTTTCGTGGCAGTTTCCCCATTTAGAAATAGTAAAAAATTAAAATATATTACATAAATGTGTACCAAGTTTCCAAAATTTGAATTCACAACTAGTCCTGTTTGCCTTTGAAGTGTATCACATGTCTGTGCCTTGCAGAAACTCGCGTGAAATTTGAGAAACTTGAGACACGAGGCAACGTTCATGAAACGTTTTTACATCGCTTGAATGAAATGAAGTGTTTGACGTGAAAATAAACGACAAAAGGGAAAATCGTAACCGTAAGAATCCAGAACTCATCTAGAATTCTGATCACTCATGGAACGAATTACCCGGATGATTCGAAGTAGGAAGAGAAATGCTGGTGACTGTGTAAGAAAAGCCATATTTAAGGCGAGAGACATAGAAGGCTCAGAAAGCGTTACGAAGTTGTAGGAATGGCGTTGCGTGAGCCACCTAAATTAACGGTTCGTATACTTTCTCTGCTGTCATTCACGTGTTCCCCGCTAATGGCTGACGTGCATTACCTTGAAAAAATTTGAGAAAACCGATTTTCCTAGGAATACGATTATATTTGTTGATATCAGCCAAGGAAATTTTAATTTACTCAAAGTAGAACACAATATTCAATGGCAATAAATGATTTTAGGTTCTCAATGGGCGCTAATCGGAGAGCTAAATATTAAGTGTTTCTTGTGATTTTTTTTTAGAGAGGAAAATTTAGTTAATTTTTGTTTATCTTTGAAAATCTTTTAGGATCTTACTTTGGTAATTATTTGAGTACGTTAAAAATACTTCAGGAACACGTTTTTAAGGTATGATACTGCAAGAAAATGCAAAAAAAAAAAAGAAATTCGGTTTTTAGAAGGAATCAGACTAGCATAGCTTCTTATTGGGGGAAACCAGATTAGGAAAGTAAGTATTAAAATGTTTTTTTTGGCTTTTCTTTACAGAGAAAAATTTACTTAATATTTGTTTAACTTTGAGAGTGGAATGTTTTAAAGTACATTTAGTAATTTTTTCAATTAATTTCGCACAGAAATTGTTAAGTATTGGGAATCATAATTCAAGAATTGAGTGAATGATCATTTTCAAATTTTGTATACATCTACTTCATTCAGATGTCTTGAATGTGAACTAACAAAATTCAAATGATATCGTTGAAGTATGTTTTTTATTGAAAAAAGCTGTACAGAAATGGATAAAATTGAAAAATGCTGATATATTAAAAATATCTGTGTGGAATGAATTGAAAACATTACCAAATGTACTTTGACACGTACTTAAAATATTCTCAATGTTAAACAAATTTTACGTAAATTCTTCTCTGTAAAAAAGAATATTCGGAGAAACACTTAATGTTTGTCCTTCTATTGTAGTTGCACCCCTTAATCAATGAATTCTTTTTTTCCCAAGTATCCAAGCATTCCACCTTCAAACAGAAAAATGTAATCATACATTTTTGGAGGCACAAAACGCATATTTTTATTTAAATACTACTAAATGCATTCTGGTACAGCACTTTCTTTTAATTACTTCATTAATAATAATCGTGCAAGAAGAAATTATAAACCTAATCGTAATAATAGGTCAAATAACAATTGATAGAAATTGAGACAATGCCATGGATTAGTAGGTTACTGGTAGGCGTATATCTATCATTGATCCGTTATTGAATTCTCAATATCCTCAAAAGTTTCATATGATTACAGTCAATGATCGATACGTGGATTAAAGTAATCAATTAACGCAATTTGTACAGAGAAAAATATACCATGTTCAATTTAATTCCATAGGCCCAGCATGTCGCAGGGCACGGTGATGATCCAAACGCAGAGTAGGCTCCAAGAAAAGGACTTCACCATTGCCACACCTGAGGAATTTGTTCATCGTTTCGGCGGCAGCAACGTCATCAACAAGGTGAGACAGAATGCTTGCGATATTATGGAATTTGTCTGTGAAAGTATTGATATTCATATTCAGTCAATCGAAAGTAATGAACAAAGTACGTGTCATCTTCTACTCACTCATCAATTATTATCATTAATTACATTAACATACATATTGTATTGTATATAGTATATCATTAATTTTCTTTCCTTCAATTTATTTTTCTTTTATGTTACACTCTTTAATCATCGTCTATTTAAATATATTATCGAAACCAACCTTAGCATTGCCTGTGAAATAGTAATGTTCATGTTCATTAAATAGAAATCGCCCTCACTATGAGGATAACCAACAAAGCTACCTTTCGTCCACTACTCATTCATAACTAATTACTAGTCCTTCAAACAAAATTTCCTTCAATTATTCTTTCACGTCTCATCTCTTTAGTCATCGAATACTTGTAAACATTGTCGAAAGCATTCTTCCTCGCCTATGCAATGAAAGTATTCATTAAAAAATTTTGTTCAAATAGCAATCGCGGTGAAAATATTCGACGCCGCGCCGCCACGTTCTGTCGCCGCAATTAATTGAAAATTGTCGCCGTATTCACACTGTTGATAAACGTACACGTCACATCGCATGTGTCGTTACGCACATGCATAGCTCCAAAGTCATACCGCATATATATATTACATGTATGTCATACCGCATTCCTTGATATTTCCGTAGGAATAAAAATCGGATTGAACGTTGCACTTCTGTCCTTTTTATGTTTCTGCGTTTTTTTGCATGTTTTTTTTTAATTTTTTGTTTTTCCTTCTTTTTAACGAAAGCGTACATATTTTATCTTTCGTTTTTCATCACGTAACAGCGCGGCGTGGAAAGAATATATGGTATTCAAGTCAGACAGACTAAAAGGCTCCAATTACGTGTTTGGAGAGAGAGAAAAAATATTTCAAATGAAAGTTGGTTGGCGTATGAAAGAGAGGGGGAGAGTGCATGGTGGGAATTTTTTATTCCTACATAAATGTGGGTCATCCATTTCTTTGTTTTGTTTTAAATAAAGTAATAGGTGCCCAGATAGCACAGGGACGTCTTATGTACGTCCATAAGACGTCCGGTACTGGACGTTCGGGATGTCCGGCGTGTACATTCTATGTACGTCCTTGGGACGTCCGATGTGGACATTCCCAGAACGTTCTCTGTACGTCCCTGGGACGTTCGGTGTGGACATTCCCAAAACATTTTCCGAACGATCGAAATGAACGTTAAAATGAAATTTATGTTTAGAAGATGTGTGTATTGAATATTTGGACAATGTTGAATAAATTTTGAAAATTGAGATTTAAAAAAAAATTAAATTTTAATTTTATATATTTTCTTTTATTTGTTGGTAGACTTTAGTTAACTGTATTTATTTCTTGTAACTGGATTCCATGAAAACGACGAACAAATCTTTCAATATTTATTTACCTCCGGCGGAATTCGAACTCACGATTTTCGAATTACAACGCAACCTGCTTCCTCACTTATCCATAAACGCTTTTGCTAACCCGACTCATATTTTAGGCTTATATAGTGACTCGCATTAATATTCGGACACTTTTTAAAACAATTCCTTATTTTGAAATTGGTCTAAATGACTTGAACTTTTTTTTGTAAAGTTAGAAGAATTAATTTACTAGGTAATTCTGAATAGTTCAAATATTACATACATATCACATCTCATATGTACAAAAAATATTGTATTCCTAATATTGAATAAACATTTTGTTTTACATGTTCAAACATATATTCTGTTGCCAATATTAGATAAATATGTGTTTTATCTACGGAAAAAAATATTCTGTTGCGAATATTAAATAATGATTGTATACCCAGATAGCACAGGAACAGGAACGTCTTATGTACGTCTATGGAACGTCCAGTGCTGGACATTTCCAGAACGTTTTCTGTACGTTCTCTGTACGTCCATGAGACGTCCGGTGCTATCTGGGATAATAATATTAATTTACAATTGTAAATAGTGTATTTTATATTTGGAAAAAATATTCTGTTCTACATATTGAATAAATATTATATTATAAATAATATTAATAAATAATATTTATTTTGTTTAAAAAAAAAGTATTTTTCCCTAAATCTAGAAAGTTCAGAACGGACATCCCTGGGACGTACAAAATTTAAGTCCCATGGACGTTCGTAGGACGTTCCGGGCGGACGTCCCTGGGACGTACAGAATTTAGGTCCCATGGACGTTCGCAGGACGTTCCGGGCGGACGTCCGACAACGGACGTCGGACGTTTGGACGTAAACTGGACATAAAATGGACGTCCATGGAACGTCCAGTGCTATCTGGGTGTAGAAATTAATTCTGTGATTTTATATTCAATCGTTTATAACTGTAACTGCTTGATTACAACTGTTACTATTAATGATAACTGTTTAATTACAAATATTTTCTTACTCTAAAAGTAAAAGAAATTGAAGGAAAGGAAATTGATAAAAATTAAATTGGTAAAAGTGAAAATAGAAAAGGATGGTAGTTTAAGTAAAAATATTTTTTTATTAAATTATCAACGCTCTAAGGTCTCAAACTGATTCCCATTACAGTGAATTGATATATGTATGTAGATAGAAGTCTCAACCTGATGGGCATTACAATGTACCTGTGCATACGAAGTTCAGTGGCTCACAAATTTTGCTCGATGTTGGTCTTCTAAGAGATTACAAGTATACTTGATAATTATTAGATGTAGAAATTAATTCTCTGCCTTTGTACATTTATTTATTCGTAATTCCAATTTGGAGATTAAAAGTATACTTTACGATTATCAAGTGAAGAAATTAATTCTGTATCTCTATATTTACGTAATAATTTATAATTCGGTTTTAAATAGAAATATTCACTGACCGCATTTTTATGTTAGGATATCAACTTTCATAACAATAAAACACACAAATTGCTTCGAAATTTAGTTTTACGACTGTTTCTCTTAAAATTTGTGATTAAGGAAAATGAAAAGTTTTATGGTTTTTCTTTATAATTAAATGGTAAGTTGACCGTACAAAACCACAAAATAAATTTCTACACCTAAAACTTTGAATATCAATTTTAAATAGACGTAATTCTGCACAAAAAGATTCGAGAAAGTATATTAAATAAACTATTGAATGCTACACTGTATTCTTTGTATATACAGTGTAGATAAATAATAAACTGTAGACGAAAGGAAAAGAAGTTTCACGATAATAAAAGTATTCGTGAAACTTGAAAATTATATTCCAGCAATTTTTCATGATAATAATATAATAGTATTAGTGTTTCATTCTATTTATGTTTACTTTGAAACAAATGCAACGTATCAAAAGCAGGTCATTTAACGCGCAGATGTGTCGTTCCGCTCGAGTATGTTAACTCACTCACCGTACTGTTTCGCAACGAACATAGCCGGCCAAGGCTTCATAACTGACCTTGAATGACCTTGAAGAATACATTCATTATAGCTGTTCTTACATTATCTAACGCACTACAAATATAGATATATATTATTCCATTAGAACAAAAAAATGAACGTGATCTAAAAGTGTCCACAACTTTAAACATACAAATTTCCCTGCATACAGGGTGATCCATTACAAACAGACTATTAATTAGTTTTCAGTTAACTACAAATTTCAATCTATAAAATTTCTAAGTCTTTTTTTATGAATAGTGAAAGTCACCCCATACTTCTCAATTGAAGGATACGTCAAGGTCGTAGTATAGTAGGTCCTTGTACTTGTCTCCGCACCAACTACATTGTAACACAGTTAAAATTATATGTACAGTGTCATTTAAAAATCCAAGATGACCTTGAGGTGACCTTGATGTGTCTTTGACTCCCTGTAGAAAAAATGCTTGTTTAGAAATTTTTTACATTGAAATTTGTAGATGACTGAAGACTAATAAACTTTTCTTTCAAACATTTCTTCGTCAAATTATTGAGAATGCCTGAAAAATCGTGCGTACGGATCGTATTACGGATGAACAGCCTAAGGTATATAGGGTGAGTCGATAACTATTACCATCTAAAATAACTAACTTCTTATTCACTGGTTTAGAAACAAAAAATCTATGGCACGATAAAACTGAAAAAGCACCGTGTTCGATAAGTGTCATGGAACACTATATTTTATATAAAATAATTTCTCATATCTTTAAACAACAAGTTATTTCAGGGAGGCCGATAGTCATCCCCTCGACCTGTATATATAATAATACGACAGTTACAAATCACAAGTATAACCAAAAAGGATTTACACCGATAAACGTAGAACAAAAGATTATTACTCGACCTAATTGAAAATATATTTTTTTTTGCAGATTCTCATCGCCAATAACGGGATAGCAGCGGTGAAATGTATGCGTTCGATTCGTCGTTGGTCCTACGAGATGTTCAAGAACGAACGCGCTGTGCGCTTTGTTGTGATGGTCACCCCCGAGGATCTAAAGGCGAATGCGGAGTACATCAAAATGGCGGATCAATACGTCCCCGTGCCCGGCGGAACAAACAATAACAATTATGCCAACGTGGAGCTGATCGTCGACATCGCTATTCGAGTTCAAGTCCAGGCTGTGTGGGCGGGATGGGGTCACGCTTCAGAAAATCCAAAGTTGCCTGAACTGCTCCACAAAAATAACATTTGTTTCATTGGTACGTCAATGCAATACGATACAGTAGAACCTCATTTATTCAAACAGGTCTAGGAACAAGGCTGTTCTGATAACCGAATAATTCAGATAACAGATACAAATAACAAATTCCCATTCTTTGGACCAGGACATGTGAGTTTTTGCAAAATCAAGACAAGCCTGTTTGTGTTCGGCTTTAAGTGCTGGTTTCTGCACCATTTTTGTCCAGTGGAATCGTTTGGAATTTTTTCAAATTTGTTGTCCGCGTCTTGTAGTTACTGGCAAATCTAAAACTAATACTTCCTGAGATATTCAGGTGTTACAGTATTACTGTTTGACCTGGAATGAGCCTGAATTATAGATCATTGAACTCGTCCTTCTTTAAACAGAAAATTGTCTAGTCATACATCTTGTACAATAGCGTTGATATACTGTCAACAACGATATTATATCAATTTATTCAGGACCTTGCTATATTATTAATATATAAAACTCGTACCAAGACTAAAATGGGGTTTAATAATATCATAAGAGCAATGAAATGCAAAATCCATGTCCATATGAAAATGAAATGTTAATATTAAAATGCCAATTTATGAAATATTTATGTACACGCATTTTGCATATGTTTTCCATATTAGTATGTGTCATAAATACATAAAATCTGCAGCTTAGTTTTTACAATTCACTTTGAAGCTGACGTGGTCTAGCTTGGTATACCGGAAGTATGTTTTTTTTCTATCTCAATCATAATTTTTGCAGGACCATCTGAAAGAGCTATGTGGGCCCTTGGAGACAAAATCGCATCCAGTATAGTAGCGCAAACCGCGGACGTGCCGACACTTCCGTGGTCGGGGTCAGAATTGAAAGCTCAGTACAGTGGAAAGAAGATAAAAATATCTTCGGAACTCTTCAAGAAGGGATGCGTATCGACAGTGGAAGAGTGTTTAGCAGCTGCCAATAAAATAGGCTTTCCCATAATGGTGAAAGCCAGCGAGGGAGGGGGTGGTAAGGGTATCAGAAAAGTAGAGAACGCTGAAGAATTGCCTACATTGTTTAGGTAAGCTAAAGTATCTTAATGAATAAGATGTAATCTATGCGATAAGTTAATGAACATTTATATTAAGGTACATAACCGCGTAAGTACTTATAGCCCTCCCAAGCAATATGCTTTATACTTATGTATCATGGATATCATCAACAAATTTTAGACGTGCTATATTAACAGTTAGATCGTCAAAATATACAATATATGCTAAATACGAAAACGTTATAAATATATTCCTTGGAGGGACTTCGTGTATTTATGACGTTATATATTTTGGTTGGGGTTAAGCAACTGGGGTACCCTCCAATCGGGCTGATTTTTTTTATCATAGGTACCCCTTGACTTAACGATTACAATGGTGGTCATCTTAACCCTTAACTTCCTCACCCCTTACTTCTCTCAGGGGGTCGAAAACTGAAATGGTTCAAAAAGTGTTTTTTTGTCGATCTCAGAGAGTACGTAATCTCCAAGCTCTGTTTTTTTTTTAACGTGGAGGAACATCATACCACCAGGTGACAATATTGAACACTGTTACTACTGCCTTCCATTGAGGGGATGTACGTAAAGGTATTTCTCTATATATACAAAACAAAAACAGTGCAGGATTGCAGGATTGGGGTGCTTAAAAACTTGATTTGAGTAACCGGCCCTAAACCTAACTTAAACCGAACTATTCTACGTAGTAACTAATGTAATGGATTAGATTCGAGTTAGATTTAGGTCTGTTATTCCCGGCCGCCAGCAGACGGCCGACCACGCTTTCGTGCCGAATTAAATTCAGTTCACATAAAAAAAAAGAGGTTGGGAAATGACGTACTCACTGAAATCGGCAAAAAAAACACTTTTTAAACCATTTCAGTTTTTTACTCCGGGTTGGGGGGCGGGGGGGTGGGGGGTGGGGGGGTTAATGGATGAGATGACCACCGTTGTAATCGCCAGGTCAAGGGCTACCTATAATAAATAAATCAGCCCGATCGGAGGATACCCCATTTGCTGAACCTCAATCTACATTTTAAACAGCCAAGCTATCTCTACAATTATTATTTATGGTAAACGTCTTGAACATTGTTCTCAGGCAGGTACAAACTGAGATACCTGGATCTCCTATATTTATTATGAAATTGGCAAAGTGTGCTCGACATTTGGAAGTTCAATTATTGGCAGACAATTACGGTAACGCGATCTCATTGTTCGGTCGCGATTGCTCTATTCAGAGGAGGCATCAAAAGATTATCGAAGAAGCTCCGGCTGTGATTGCCAAACCTGAAGTTTTCGAGGAAATGGAAAAGGTAACCAAGAATTCGAAACGTAAGCAATTCAATTGTCATTCTCAATAGCTTCATAAAAAGAAACTTTACAGAGTCCAACTGTAATTGTAAAATACATATGTTGTCAACTTCGTAAAACAATATTTACTGTGTATAGGCTGCTGTAAGATTGGCCAAAATGGTTGGATATGTCAGCGCAGGTACTGTTGAGTACCTTTACGACACGTCTGGAAAATACTACTTCTTGGAGTTGAACCCACGTCTTCAGGTGGAACACCCCTGCACGGAGATGGTGTCAGATGTTAACTTACCCGCGGCACAGCTTCAAATCGCCATGGGTTTACCGCTTCACCATATAAAAGATATTCGGCTTCTTTATGGTGAAAGTCCGTGGGGCGATAGTATCATCGACTTTGATCAGCCGCAACATAAACCTCAACCATGGGGTCATGTAATTGCAGCAAGAATTACTAGTGAAAATCCTGACGAAGGTAGAGACATTACATTTCATATACAGTGAGTGTAGAATGTATTCGTACACCGATCAATTTCTCCCAAAAATTTGGGGGAAATTGTAGTTTTTTAACTTCATTTTTGGAAATCAATGATTTTTACATATTCTCGGAAATCTCTAAGATAGATATAGTCCAAACAACATTTACTAGTTTATATAATTCGTGAAATTAACAAAAAAATGCGAATAGTGGGTAAAAGTATAGAAGCAGTAAGTATTTGTATGATTCTTATGACGAACCATTTAGTGTAGAGTTCGTAACGTAGACACATTAGTTTATTGCTCCGTAAGAATTAGAAAACATCAAATTTCCAGTAAAGTACTTTTACAAATGGCTCTAATAGAGGAATTGAAGAAGATCCCACTTCGAATAACTAATAATTTAGTTAATTTAATGCTTAGAAGAGTTACAATAATTATAAAATCAAAAGGAAATCCCACGAAAAAAGTATTATATACTTGTAAATTAATGTAAATTTCTTTTTTTTTAATGAAGTTTTAAAAATTAAACAGTTGTGCGAATAGTTATTGTTTCAATGTTTCTATCGATTAATTGTTTTTTTCTTTGTTAATTTCGCAACTTACATAAATAGCTATTTTTTTTATAATCTATCTATTCTAGAGATTTCCAAGAATATATAGAATGTCATTGTTTATAAAAAACAAGTTAATAAATTACAATTTTACATAGTTTTTTTTGGAAATTGATCGGTGTACGAATACTTTCTATACCCACTGTAATAATTATAATATATGTTACTAAAATTAAAGCGTCTTAACGAAGGTAAAGATGTGAGCGTCAATAACGTATTCCTCAGGTTTCAAGCCAAGCTCAGGTACTGTCCAAGAATTAAACTTTAGGTCCTCGAAGAATGTCTGGGGTTACTTCTCAGTAGGAGCTTCCGGTGGTCTTCACGAATTTGCAGACTCGCAATTTGGTCATTGTTTCTCCTGGGGAGAGGATCGTAATCAAGCTAGAGAAAATTTAGTTATAGCTCTGAAGGAATTATGCATCAGAGGTGATTTTAGAACCACCGTCGAGTACCTGATCACACTATTAGAAACGGAATCCTTCCAACAAAACACTATAGACACAGCCTGGCTCGATTTGTTGATCGCTGAACGTGTTAGAAGCGATAAACCGAATGTACTGTTGGCTGTGACGTGTGGTGCGCTTCATATAGCTGATAGGACTATCACTGCCGCCTTTACTGGGTTCCAAACAGCCTTGGAAAAAGGTCAAATACAAGCTAGCAATGATTTGGAGAATGTTATCGACGTAAGTGATTAACAATAAATACCAAATCAAGAGGGGAGCCTGGTTTAACGTACTAAAGGTTAAATAATTTTCGAGTATTTTTTTTTATAGAAGACAAATGAATGTATAAATATAAAATCTTTCAACTTTTGTTTAATAAGAAAAAATAGATTTTCTTGGGATGATACGCCGGACTCCCTTCAATACCTGGAGTCATTAAAACATTTATCAAAATTTGTAATTGCAATTGCATCTCAGGTTGAGCTCATCAACGACGGATATAAATATAAAGTACAGGCTGCCAAATCCGGCCCCAATAGTTACTTTCTTGTTATGAATGGTTCCTATAAAGAAGTAGAAGTACATCGATTGTCGGACGGAGGCATGCTGCTCTCTTTGGATGGTGCTAGTTTCACAACTTACATGAGGGAAGAAGTAGATCGTTATAGAATCGTCATAGGAAATCAAACGTGTATCTTCGAAAAGGACAACGACCCCTCTTTGCTGAGATCGCCGTCAGCTGGAAAACTGGTTAGCTTCTTGGTCGAAGATGGTGGTCATGTTAACCCTGGACAAGCCTATGCTGAAATCGAAGTGATGAAAATGGTAATGACGGTAACGGCAAGCGAAGCTGGCAGTGTTTTCTACGTTAAAAGACCAGGTGCCATCCTCGAGGCCGGTACGATGATCGCTCATTTGGAGTTGGACGATCCAACATTGGTGACAAAGGCTATGGAATACATGGGTCAGTTCCCAGAAACTGAAGCTCCTGCAATTTCGGAGAAATTGAATCATCTTCACACCAAGTATCGTGCTTCTTTGGAAAATACCCTGGCGGGATATTGTTTGCCAGATCCGTATCATTTGCCACGAGTTCGAGAACTTCTCGAGAAATTTATGAACTCCCTACGCGATCCTAGTCTGCCTTTGCTCGAGATCCAGGAGGTGATCGCAACGATATCGGGTAGAATTCCGATTTCCGTCGAGAAAAAAATAAGGAAACTAATGTCACTTTATGAAAGAAACATCACCTCCGTTTTAGCGCAATTTCCTAGCCAGCAAATCGCTGCTGTGATCGACGGGCACGCAGCTACTCTTTCGAAACGATCCGATCGGGACGTCTTCTTCTTAACCACTCAAGCCATAGTGCAGGTAGTACAAAGATATAGGAACGGAATACGTGGTAGGATGAAGACCGCCGTTCACGAACTTCTTCGACAGTACTACACGGTTGAGAGCCAATTCCAACAAGGGCATTACGATAAGTGTGTTTCAGCTTTAATAGAACAGTACAAAGACGACGTAGCTACGGTAACGGCTATGATCTTCAGTCACAATCACGTTACGAAGAAGAACATTCTGGTGACTATGCTAATCGACCACCTTTGGGCGAATGAGCCTGGTCTTACGGACGAATTGTCGAGCACATTGACAGAGTTGACGAGCTTGAATCGTACGGAACACAGTCGCGTCGCATTGCGTGCCAGACAAGTCTTGATCGCCGCTCACCAGCCCGCCTACGAATTGAGACACAATCAAATGGAATCTATATTCTTGTCAGCTGTGGACATGTACGGCCATGATTTTCATCCAGAAAATCTACAGAAGCTAATCCTCTCTGAAACGTCTATTTTTGATATTCTTCACGATTTCTTTTATCATTCTAACCGTGCCGTTTGCAATGCCGCCCTGGAGGTTTACGTTCGCAGAGCGTACATCAGTTACGAGTTGACCTGTTTACAACACATCGAATTATCCGGCGAGGTGCCGCTCGTACACTTCCAATTCTTGTTGCCTAATAATCATCCAAACCGTCAAAGTCAGTCTCCAGTTAACCACAGAATCGGTGCTATGGCAGCCTTCCAAGACTTTGATCAATTTGTCCGGTATTCTGACGAAGTACTCGACCTGTTGGAGGATCTATCTACGCCCATTTCAATCTCTGCCAAGGTTTTGGACGCAGTAGATGCGGCTGGAGGAAGCGAATCGAGGCATAGTACATCTATAAATGTGTCATTGAGTATCGCGGAAACTAGTGGTCCAGTGGTGGAAATCGGTGAGAGACCTGCGGAACCAGTACACGTTGTGAGCATCGCCGTTCAGGAAATGGACAATTATGACGATGCTATTATGGCAAACTTATATGGCGGCTGGTGCGCAGCGAACAAAGACGAGTTGATCGCAAGAGGTATCAAAAGAATCACGTTCGCTGCTCTAAAGAAACGACAGTTTCCAAAATTCTTTACGTACCGTCAAAGGGACGGTTTCATGGAGGATAAGATTTACCGCCACCTAGAGCCCGGTTGCGCGTTCCAATTGGAGCTGAACAGGATGAGAACATACGATCTTGAAGCTTTGCCTACCTCAAACCAAAAAATGCATCTCTATCTCGGTCATGCCAAGGTCGCCAAAGGGCAACAAGTCACCGATTATCGTTTCTTCATTCGCTCGATCATCAGGCATTCCGATCTGATCACTAAAGAGGCTAGTTTCGATTATCTCCACAACGAGGGCGAACGCGTTTTGTTAGAAGCCATGGACGAGTTAGAAGTCGCGTTCTCTCATCCACTCGCGAAACGGACAGAGTGCAATCACATTTTCCTAAACTTTGTACCCACGGTTATCATGGACCCTGTGAGGATAGAGGAAAGTGTGACCAGCATGGTGCTCAGATACGGTCCAAGGTTATGGAAATTGAGGGTACGCCAAGCTGAAATCAAAATGACGATTCGTCCATCCCCGGGGAAACCGACATCCACTTTACGCTTGTACATCGCCAACGACAGCGGTTACAGTATAGATTTACATGTATACACGGAGACGACCGACCCAAAGACTGGTGTTATTCGCTTCGAGTCTTGTCCTTCGGCGACAGCAAACGTTGCCTGGAGACCAGGGCCTATGCACGGTCTGCCGATCTCCACGCCATATTTAACCAAAGATTACCTTCAAGCGAAACGGTTCCAGGCACAAAGCGCTGGCACAACCTATGTCTACGATTTGCCAGACATGTTCAGACAACAGACAGAGAAACTCTGGCTGAAGTACATAGAAGAAAGACCAAATGCCAACATAAATATGCCAAATCCCATAATGGACTACGTGGAATTGGTGTTGGAGGGTGACAATCTAGTGGAACAAAAGCGTCTTCCCGGTGAGAACAATGTTGGCATGGTGGCTTGGAGGTTCCGATTTTACACGCCGGAATATCCAGAGACTGGTCGTGACGTTATATTAATTGCAAACGATTTAACGCATTTAATTGGTTCCTTCGGCCCAAAAGAAGATCTGGTGTTCTGTAGAGCGTCAGAAAAAGCTAGACAGCTTGGAATACCGCGGATTTACTTCTCTGCGAACTCGGGTGCTCGTATCGGTTTGGCAGAGGAAGTGAAAGCGTTGTTCAAAATCGCTTGGGAGGACGATAACGAACCAGAGAAAGGCTTTAAATATATTTACCTCACGCCGGACGATTACGCCCGTTTAGCGCCCGTAAATTCCGTGAAGGCTTCGTTGATCGAAGATCGAGGAGAATCTCGCTACAAAATTACAGATATCATCGGTAAGGACGACGGTCTTGGTGTGGAGAACTTAAAGTATGCTGGTATGATCGCTGGTGAAACGTCCAGAGCATACGAAGAAATAGTCACGATTTCCATTGTATCCTGTCGAGCTATCGGTATCGGAGCTTACCTATTGCGTCTTGGACAGAGGGTCATTCAAATAGAGAACTCGCATATTATCCTGACCGGTTACAAAGCGTTGAACGCGGTGTTGGGTCGTGAAGTGTACGCGAGCAACAATCAACTGGGTGGTATACAAATTATGCATTACAATGGTGTTTCGCATACGACCGACGAAAGAGATTTAGATGGAGTTGAAACAGCTCTGAAATGGTTGAGCTTCTGTCCTAAACACAAAGGTGCACCTCTTCCTATATTGCCATCACCGAATCCTGACTCGATCGATAGAGAGACCACTTATGTTCCCACGAAGGCAGCCTACGATCCAAGGTGGATGCTCGAAGGGAGAATCGTTCAAACTAATGACAACACTTGGGAAAGTGGATTCTTCGATCGTGGTACTTGGCAGGTACGCTTAGATTATCGTTACTTGTGTTTTAGACCTTGATAGTTTAAACCAGAGGTCGGAATTTTTTCTACGCGACGGCCGTTTTTCGAGGGCTACGCCTACCAGCTTTTCCTTACCGCGCGGAGCGCCAACAAGCTGACTGAGGTGCAGGACCGTCGCATGTCCCTAATAGTACGGCGAGCCCATTTACTAGATGGGAAGTAATGAAGGAGCGGACCTGCCGCACTATTCGGGACATGCGACGGTCCTGCGCTTCGGTCAGCTTGTAGGCCCTCCTGGGCCCTCCGTGCGGTAAAGGGAAGCTGGTAGGCGTAGCTCTCGAAAAACGGCCGCCACGTGGAAAAAATTCCGACCTCTGGTTTAAATGATGTTACTTTTTGTATCAGAACTACTAGTTATATAAAGGCGTGAACTGATTATAAGAGAACAATACCAATATGGCGTATAAGAGAATTATGTTTGACTTGATATAAAGTTGGAGTAATGATTTTCAGCATTCAATATGTTTTACTTAAGGGGTTAGTCACAGTCAGGAAGAGGAAAAAACGATATTTCTTTGTGATTTTTTTTTAGTTATTAAATAATAATTTGCATAAGTAACAATTAAGTATATTATAAAGGATGTTTTAAAGAACTAAAAAGCATTTTTTGTTTTAAGAAAGTTTAATTATCGTCATAACAGCCGATGACGTAGACGATGATTTAAAAACATAGGTTTGCGGTGAGCAAGATTTCTCTACACTGGTTTACCTGAAAACAAAAACAAAGGTAGATTTCGAAAATAGATTAGTCTAGCGGGTCCCTGAACGAAGGATTTTGGAAAAAATTAATTTAAAACAAAATGACATACATTTGAAGTTAAAGTTCAATTTTCATTATAAAATTAAGTGATTAAATTGAGAATAAAAAGAAAAGTATATAAGAAAATAAAAAATCCTTCTATCAGGGACCCGTTAGTCTAATATATTTTCTAAATCTACCTTTAGTTTTGTTTTCAGGTGCACCAGTTTGAAGAAATCTTGCTCACTGCAAACCAAGTGAATTAACCTTTTTTTAAAACAAAAATTTTTTTATAGCTCTTTAAGACATACTTTGTAATATACAGGCTGCCCCAAAAATGTTGTAACACCTTGAAAGGGGTGGTTCAGGAGGCGATTTGAAACAACTTTTTCCTTAGCGAAAATGTTGTCCGAGGCTTCGTTGAGAAGATAATAACGGAAATCGTCGACCAATCAGAGCGTGCGGATACCGGTGGAGCGGCCGCTGTAGCGAAGGCTATGAGCTAAGCTTCCTCAACGAAGCCTCGGACAACATTTTCGCTAAGGAAAAAGTTGTTTCAAATCGCCTCCCCAACCAGCCATTTCAAGGTGTTACAACATTTTTGGGACACCCTGTATTTACATTTCATTAATAAAAATTATTATTTAATACCTTAAAAAAACACACACAAGAAACTGTCCGTTTCCATTTTCCTGACTGCGACTAACCCCTTAAAGTGAGATGATTAAAGCATTTCAAGATGCTTCATTATATTTATAGGAAATAATGAGACCTTGGGCGCAAACTGTAGTAACCGGACGTGCTAGGCTGGGTGGAATACCATGCGGTGTTATCGCAGTAGAAACAAGGACCGTTGAAATGCATTTACCTGCTGATCCTGCTAATCTAGATTCAGAGGCTAAAACCATATCTCAGGCAGGGCAAGTTTGGTTCCCTGATAGCGCGTATAAAACCGCGCAGGCTATCAAAGATTTTGGAAAAGAAGAGTTACCTCTTTTCATCTTCGCCAATTGGAGAGGATTCTCTGGTGGAATGAAAGGTATTTATTGTTTTACAGTAATTGACTTATATCTACATATATTAATCTATGTATATCTATAATATACATATAAGATACAAAGTATCCCGTAACTGGTAGTATAAGCGAGCAAGGAATGATTCTACATAAAAAATTGAATCGAAAATGTAGAATAAAATTTGTTCATATGACGCTTTATTTTCGAAAAACAATAAGTTTGATCATTTGTTTGGTAAATCTTGTAACCATTGCAAAAGGACGGAAGTACTCTCCTACTCGGAACAATAAAAAAGTAAAATTCGTCAAAGTCAAGCTACATTAAGTATTCGCGTGCTCAACAAATTTTCAAACTTATTCTTTTTCAAATATAAAAAGTCATATGAACAAATTTTATTCTACATTTTCAATTCAATTTTTTATGTAGAATCACCCTCTATTCACTTGTACCACCAGTTACGGGACACCCTGTACATAATCTATCTATATTATATCTATTATTAATGACTAATAATGTATCTTTGTTTTACAGACATGTACGAGCAAATCATAAAATTTGGTGCTTACATCGTAGATGGATTAAGAGAATATACCAAACCGATATTTGTATATATCCCACCAAATGGAGAATTGAGAGGTGGTTCGTGGGCGGTGGTTGATCCAACCATAAATCCCAGATACATGGAAATGTTTGCTGACAATACAAGTAGAGGTGGAGTTCTGGAAGCTCAGGGAATAGTTGAAATCAAGTTTAGGAATAAAGATATAATTAAAGCTATGCATAGGGTGGATACAGTAATTCAAAAACTTAAAGTAAGTATTTTCAACCTTATGCTTGTGTGAAACAATTTTAACTGATGTTCATAGAAGATAACCTTTTGTTAATAGATACAAATACTTGAGACAAATCTGCTATCAGTTATTAATAAATTTAATAAAAAAATATCATTGTTATAGGAAAGATTGGCTAGCGTGAATACACCGGAGGACCGTACAGAAATCGAAAGTCAAATACGTAAGAGAGAACTAGAGCTAGAACCTATATATCATCAAGTCGCAGTACATTTTGCAGACCTTCATGATACGCCTGAGAGAATGTTCGAAAAGAACGCGATTCACGAAATTATTCCATGGCGAAAGGCACGAAAATTACTTTACTGGCGACTGAGAAGAAGACTTTTGGAAGATGAGATAATTCAGGAGATTCTTTCTATTCAACCACGTCTCGATGTCAGACAAGTCGGCGCGATGTTGCGTAGATGGTTTATAGAAGACAAAGGTCCCACAGAGTCCTACTTGTGGGATCAAGATCAAGCGGCAACACATTGGTTGGAGAGTCAACGTCAAAACGAAAACAGTGTCGTTTCGCGTAACATTACTTGTGTGAAACAAGACGCAATTGTTTCACAAGTAAAAGAAGCTCTCGAAGCCTGCCCAGAAGTGAGGTTAACCGCAATTTTGGAAATCGCTCACAGACTTCAGCCAGCGGAACGTGCAGAACTACACAGAACTTTATCGCAATTAGAAACGACATCTCAGGAACTGAATGATTCAAGCGCTTCGTCCTAAAATTTTGGAAATATCACAGAATTTTCTGTCTATCCACGTACCTGGTGTATGCAACTCCGTTAGAATTAATTGTACAAACACTCGTTATTTCATCTTGTTAATAGTAAATTCTACGGGAATAGTATAACTTCGAAAAGTTAATAATTGCTTCTATCGATGATGTTACTTGAAGGTAGAAAGCAAAACGAACTCGTGCTTAGTAAGGTTCAACAGTGATGCTATCGAGTGTCAGACAGTGTTACTATCGTTTCCTAAACTGTGGTAAACTATGCCCATGTTTATAAGTGTATTCATAAATATAGAAATTATATTATATATATGTATGTATTTATATGCATATATAAATATATATATATATATATATATTTATTTTTAGAAAAAAATGTCTGTTCGTTGCATTTGATTTTACCGAACGACTACTAATAAGCATGTACGTCATTTCCCCGTTTCGTTGATAGAAAGATCGAAGGATAAGTTTGTAAGTATTAAATGCTGTTTTTTACTATCGTAATAGAAAATATCAAAATTTCTCTCTACTCTTTGGAGACTAACGTTTATTGAGAACTGGTTAAGTGAAAGGGATAGATAATACAAAGTTTGATGAACCTGAATATTTAGCGGAATTAAGGTGTTTAATACAAAATATATGTTATATGATCTTTATATATACATATATATTTTATACTATTTTTAATTCATTAGTATCAAGATAAAATGTATATTATATACAATCATATCGTCATAAAGAGATGAAAAAAAAAAGATTAGAAATAACTTCTGTTCGTGTCATTGCCCTCAAAAGACTGGTATTTGACTTCGGTGTACATCGATTAGATCGTCATCTAGGGTAAGCAAACCCATAAAAGAGAAGAACATTGCTAAGGCAGACAAAAAGTGCCAAATGTCATGGTTGTCAAAAAAGTTTAGGACCCTGCAGGGTTTATTATAAAGACGAGATTGTGCTGGAGTAACCGCCCATGAAATAGTTTTGTTTATAAAAAAGTACATAGCTGCAGCCCACAACACAATTGACAAAATGATATAAATCAATGGTTGTAGAAGGATCCGTTCTCTATGGCAAAGCTGAAATATTACACTATTGATTAATTTGTAACACGTCAACTTTTGATTATGCATCTATACATACCTTCATTGCAATATAAAAAATAGTATACAGCATTAAATTGGACATTAATATAGCTAACAGGAACGTTGCAAAATTGTTTTCATGACTTATGTTTCCAAATACTGCGAGAGTAACATTACATAAATTTGCTATGACAAGCATTACAAATCGTCCCAGATACAAGGGTCGAAACATATTTTTAATTCCGGTATGGGCATCATATCTACAAGACTGTAAAATATGAATTCAGTGATCAATTATGTTTAATAAATGTAGCTCGATCAACATCAAATCAAAAGAATAATATCGAAAGCAATGTATGAAGAGCAAAACGTTACCTGTATTATTCTTGCGAGGAGACCTTTTCGTCTCCATCGTCCCATATAATAAATTTGAAGAGTTAAAAACAAGCAAATCGATAAATGCATAATTGTAAATATAATCCAGAAACAAGTGGAACCATTCAAGACGCCGATTAATCCAAGCAGAATCACCAAAGCCAAGATTCCAAATGTAACCGGCGCTCGAGCGTTTATATCAGGATGACGTGTTTGGTAAATTTTAATCATGCAAAGTACTGCTATAATGTACATAAAACTGGTGTCTGAAAGTATGATGTAGCGAATATTCTTATTAATGGCGAAGATTGCAAAAGATATACCGTATAGAGGACGTAATATATTTCATCTTACCGAATTGAAAATTACTTCGATTTGGACACACATGATAGCTCCCTGAAAGTATTCCTTCCATGATAAGCGCAGAACCAAGCGCATAAAACAATCCGTAATGTTGCGGTATACCGTAACACTTATTTTTTTCTTTATCCTTTTCATTGTTTTCACGAGAGTATGTCACAAATATAAACAAGAGACCTAACATTACATACCCGAAATTCGAAAAAACATGATTTACGTCTGACAGAAATCCAAATGGATGGGCACATAAGAAATTATAGTAACACATATCTTGGTTTCCAGTAACATGAAGTACGTTTTGGTAAGTGATTACTAATTGGAGAACGGGTAAAGTATAGAAGACAGCGACCGTTGCTAAATAATATAAATATAATCGAGACTTGTGCCTTAGAATATTTGGATCTTTGCGAGCCAAATCGCAAACCGAAAGTACAAGTTTCGTTCGTATCACTTCTTTATCGGAAAAAGCATCTTCCATTATATCAATATCATCTTCATCCAGCGACGAATCTTCTTCTATAGATACTAACCGATTCGGTCCTGTCTAAAACAAATTATTCATATTATAATTATGATACTTAATTCCAATATGAAAGGTTTTTGCAGCACTTAAATTAGATTGTTATTAGTTATAAGCATTTTAAACTTATAATATTGAACTTACTTCTTCTAATGTTGAAGGACTCTGCATAGGTTCATTCAAATCTTGGCATATTTGATTGTCCAGTAATTCTTGTTGAATTTTTCTACCTTCTTTAATGTTGAACAACACAATGCCCACAACATAAATAAGGCAAAAAGTGAAAATAACAGATATCACTATGCTTATTGCGACAATATAATCGTGTTTGGTTATACTAGCATTTATAGTTAACGCCACTTTTTTATTCCGTAAATCAATTGTACTAGGCGATCCATAACAATCGGTGTCATCACCTTTTACTACAAGTACAACAAAAAATCCCATTGGATAAGCTTCTCTCTAAAAGATTATAGTTAGACATAAATTTTACTTTTAATAAAATTCTGCCAAAATAGTAATGTTTATTCTTTTATCTATTCCATAGTTTGGAAAATGCATAAAAGAAGTATGCATTAACAACCTAGAGAAGTACTTACAGGTATAGTAATACCACCCTGTCGATTTACAGTTTGCCAGTAACCAGCAAATTCAATGTTCCTTTCTAAATCAAATACAGGACACTAAAAAACAAAATATTTTAGAATCCTATAGTGATATACAGTAGAATATTAATTATCCAAAATAACTTTAAAAGATGCATGTTAATTATGTGAAAGATTGTGTGGTAAATAGAGTTATTGTTATTTGTAAACTTATCAGCATTATTTAGTTGAATTGTAGGAATAAGGTATCATATAAATTAATAAAACGGTTTACAAAAGACAGACATATATATCAAAGTGTAAATAATAATGTCAAAGAGCAGGTAATAAATACTTGGATAAAAAACATTCTACTGTACCGACATATTATTATAGAGATATAACAAAATCTATTTACCGATATATTTTGTATAGATACTGTCATACAAATATCACTCTCAGATTCAACATGAACAATAACAGAAGAACTTTCCACTTGCTCTTGAAATGTATAACCATAGTAAATAGGTTCAGATGGAGAAATTTCCATTAATCTCTTTTCTCCTGTTCTGTACAAAAACAAGTACAAAACAATTCTCATTTGCTTATTTTTCCGAACAGCATAACAGATTTACTAATATACTTTAGACATTTAAGACAATATGTACCTCAAATAAAATTGTGTGTCCTGTGTTACGTTAAGCTTAAATGAGACATTTTTATGACTAGCAGTGTACAAGCTAACTGTAACAAATTCTTCTTGTTCATCTCCTTGTTTGTTTTGATAATCTTTTGTTGAACATAGAGTTCGACTAGTTTTATTATAAGCTACATCATTAAAATGCATGCTATCTACGACAAGAGGAATCTGCCATGATAGAATTCCTTTCTTTTGACGCACAACCACAATAAGAGGCAGGTCATGAGTGGCATTGCTTTCAACTTCAATTCTAGTAGAGTCCATCCATTCTTTCTAAATATACCAAAATGTAAATAAACTATGATAAAACCAATTTATGTGAAACAATGAAATACTTACATTGTTAGTACGGTATAAGAAAACATATTCAACTGTGTTGTTTATGGCAAGTTGATATTCTTCTTCATATACTGCCTCGATAACGACACGAGATAATGATAGATTTCGTAAAGTAATAACTCCATGAAGATTAAACAATAATAATACAGTCACTGTCAAAATTTTCTGAATACTTAACATTTTAAACATTCATACCTGAACACAAAGTTTTGAATAAATATTTACGTAGGTTCTACTATTTAAAACCCACAACGTACTTACTGACTACTCGGAGTGTCAACTTATGCGATAATAAAAGACGAGCATTGAATTCAATACTTTTTCTTTCTATGATTGGTGATAAACATTTGACACTGTTAATACTAACGGTATTACGAAATATATCTCAAACTATAGGTTCGAAAGGTTCTGCGTTCGAATTCATCATTCATTACACACTGAATAGCACTGAATCTCTCGGGCTTGGGGAAAAACCGATATCATACAAATAACATCTGGAGAGTTGACTATTGTTGGTTGCATCTTTAGTTACCTTATTCAGATTGATTCTGTTACGGTATCACGTGAACTTAGCTTCATGGCATGTAGCGCCACACGCGGAATAGCGCAGGAGGTAAACTAGCGCCACTAACGGAGAGGAGGTGAACTACTATATAGTAAGCTGGCGCCATCAACGGACAGTAGGAGAACTACTAGATAGCTGGCAAAAAATTTGTATGACAATATGGCTGCTTCGCTTTCGCGCTGTCCACTGCAGCGCTGCTGTCGTCTCTGCTGCGGTATTGTGCCAGTAGTCTAAAGACGCTTTTCAGTATGGTTCAGTATCGTAGTAAGTTTAAAAAATGCCCGCGGTCATACATTTTTCTTTTAACTCTTTCAGTGCTGGGAGCCGATATATCGGCCCTTGCTGCACTGGTGAGAAATGCCAGAGCCGATATATCGGCCCGAACCTTGTAGCGTTTTACTATTCGCATTGCGAGAGAACTCTACTATATTGTCTGTATATTGTATCTATAAATATAAATTTAATAATGGGAAATAAGCAACATATTTATAAAACTGTGTTATACTTGTATTTAATTTTCACATTAAAATTCTTTTGGAATATGGGGAATTGTTAGAAGATAACACGCTAAAGTACATATGTATAGGGAAACCATGATAAAATGATTATTACACAGAATTAGTTCCGTTTTCTTGTTATTTACAATTTTACCCTCGGACACCGGGCGATCGCACCTACGACGGAGCCGGGTCACTATTCAGGCATCGAAATCCAAGTCCATACGCGCTACAAAAGAAGGCTTAAAATCAAATTTTTATATGTAAACATTATAATCATATTAATAATGCCTCGTAACCAATTGCTTTTGTTAATATTTTGTCCCGAAAACTACTTCTTTTGCAATAAAGTTCGAAACATTTCTGTCGCTAACAGTTAGAATAGTGGGGAGAGCTGATTGGTACGCATCGAGTTACAATGTAAACACATGGCTCGACACTCTCGATCACAGAGGAATGGGACTTCGAAAAACGACGGAAAAATGACCCAGGCCCGGTGCCGGAGGGTTAAGGGTGCGCAGGAGACAAACTAGCGCCACCAACGGAAAGTAGGTGAAGTACTAGATAGTTTTTGCCGTTTTTCAGGCACAATAATGAAAAAAACATATCATAATTATGCATTTCGTAATCAGAGGAAGTAAATCTATCGTCTCGTCAAGCGTTTTTTTGGAAGAAATTGAAAAAAAAAAAAATTTCTTGTCTTTGAACGTATTTTTAGCAAGTTTCAAAAGCGAAATTGCAAAATGTGTAACTGTCCCCTGCAACGGTATTTTATAAGGAAGAAAAAAAAATCAGCCGGAAAGGTCGCTTCCTCGCCTCATAAAATTACAATGGTGTTGTCGTTATGAAATCGAGAAGACTGATACTGCTGGTGTGCCGATAATCTAAAAATGCCTTTCAGCATGGTTCAGTACCGTACTAAAAGTATGAAGCGCCCGAGCTTATATATTTTACTTTTGCATATGTATATATATTCAATATTATATTATTAAGAAACGTCATGTATATGTTAAGGTTGTTATATTGCATTGCAATTAATTGATACAGAATAGTCTGTTACGATAATTTCAAACTAGTAAATAATAAACAACTGATATGATATTTGTGATATGGTACGAACATAATAAAGTACTAATTGTTATTTGTGGAATGTAATGATAGTATGCAATGTAAAAAATATTGTATAATAAAAAAGGTAAAACGTTTATGAACATTATTTTTGAATATACGTAATTACATAAGAGAAAGCACACTAACAAAGGGAAGGCACGGATGTTGCAATCGCTTTTGCGACACCCTATGGGGGTCGAGTACGCATGTAGTATTGCAAAACCATTTTGGCTTTTGTATAACAGCTGAGGTTACTAAAATGATTGCGCGTGAGTTTAATATTTGTATATATATTTTAATAAACATGTAAATTAAAATTTTTACAAAGTAAAGCACGCAAAGAGTATTTCTAGACTAGGAGTCCCGTAAACAGCGAGCGACTGACTGGATCCTTCCGCAAATTCCACTACCTTTATAGTATTCTTCGGAAAGGCGTTACCTTTCCGAAGATACCGGGGGTGGAATTTGTCACCGCCTTAATTTGGCGGGGATGGTCGATGAGTTTTCGAGACTGGCAAAGGTGGTTGCTATATGTAGGCAATAAGGGCATTTCGGGACCGCGCAACCCGTGCGGTCGGAAAGACCTTGGCGGCATATGGCTGGCAGAAGTTGTAAAGAAGGACACATTTTACGGAAACGGTTTCTTAAGAATGTTAAAATAATTTGCCGTCTTGCAAACACCAGGTAGGTTTTATTACCTTAAAACCTAACATCTGCAAGCGGTCAGTAAATGAAAACTATGTAAATGGAACTGTAGACATCGTTAAAATTGAAACGCAAAACAATATTGCTGATATTTTTACTAAGGCGTTGGGTAAGGAAAAATTTGTTTTAAAGAAATAAGTGTTTTGCTTAACATTTTTCAATTTTAATATTTCGTCCGGCCCATGAAAATAATTTTTTTCCAACCGTCCCGGGGGCAAAAACAGTTGGCCATCCCTGGTCTAAACCATGTAGAACACCGTGTATAGACTAACGATATAATAACAGCAAACAAGACGGCGACAGCGCCGCAACGGGAAGCGCGATAGCGAAGCAGCCATATTGCCATACAAATCATCAAGATTTCACTGCAACAAAGTTTTTCCAAGATATTGAAGCAAAGAAGCAATATTTTCTCATAATTCTGGTTTTAATATATTCGTTACACTTTGGCGGATGCGACTCCAAGGCCTGATTTTGCAATTTCGGCCTTAAAAATTTATAAACAATAAAAGTATGTTCTTTTTTTTTCTTATAGAAGAAATTTGTTTACATATATATTTTCCAAAATCAGGCCTTGGAGTCGCATCCGCCAAAGTGTGACGAATATATTAAAACCAAAATTATTAGAAAATATTGCTTCTTTGCTTCAATATCTTGGAAAAAAGTCATGGTAGAATAATCGCCCTGTCCTCGTCTCTCCTGCAATTGTTGTATCGCCCTCTCTGTCCTTGTCCCGGAGTTTCCTACTTTTTCCGCAACTATCGCTGAAGTCAACTCGGAGTTCTGTTCTGACTCCTGCGCAACCTAAAGGCAGTACATAATACGAATACAAACTAAGGGTGTGTTGAATATAAATAATACAGATGGTCCGAATAATCCTTATACATTAGTCTAATCTTATGTGTGCTAATTTAAGTTTATTTGTATGAACTATTTTATATTTATTTTTTCCTAATGCTACTTCCGCAGTTAAGTCCCCAAACATTCTGTTTATTTTGTAGGGGCCTCGCCAATCGCAATCAAATTTTGAGGTTTTTTGTTCCTTGAGTAAGTATATTATGTCATCTACATTAAATTTACACGGTTTCAATGATTGGTCGTAGTAAGCTTTACTTCTGTGTTTGGCCTTTATTAGGATCTGTGCCGCCGTGGTGGTGATCTTTGTAAAGAGTTCATCGAGATGTTGTGCAAACGTTCAAGGCGTTTGCCTTTTCGAGAATTGCGAGGGTATGTTAGCCTTTACACCAAAAATTAACTCGTGGGGAGTAAAACCTGTGGCCTCGTGTACTGAGGTATTATAGGAAAAAATGCAAAATCTTATCCAATCATCCCAATCTGTTTTTGTGCAATAATGCTTGAGGTAATTAATAAAAACACGATGTGCTCTTTCGAGTGAGCCTAGTGATTGTGGGTGGAAAGCAGTGGATGTCATTCTTTGAATTTTAAAAATTTTGCAGAAATTTTTCATGGTTTGGCTGATGAAATTCCTTCCTTGGTCAGTATGAATTGGACAGCCAAATCTGCAATTGGTCAGCAAGGGCATATGCAACAGTTGCTGTGTCTATACTACGTAATGGAATTGCATCTGAATACTTAGTGAGATTATCCTGTAGGATGAGTAAATACTGATTTCCTTTACTAGTTACGGGTAAGGGTCCGACTATATCCATTTGTACCTTTTCAAAAGCGCATTTGGGAGTATCCATGATCTGCATCGGTTGTTTAGTTTTAATAGTGTAATTTTTGTTTGTTTGGCAGGTGGGACAGGATCGAACAAATTTAATAATTTCTTTTGCCACGCCTGGCCAATAGAAACGTTCTTGGATAAGCTGACAAAATTCAAAGGAGCCTCAGTGGCCTCCAATTACCGATTCATGATGTTCTTTAATGATTTGGGGGCGTCTCATCTCAAGCGGGATTATAATGTCTTTACTGCACACTGTAATTACATATAGTGGATCATTAAAAATCTTCCTAAGCAGATCCAATATGTTGTTTTGTGCGGAAGAATTGAACCTATCCGAGTCTATTAATATACTGAAGGTTTTCGAATTCAAAGAGTCTGGGAGGACTTTAAGTGATTTTAACGAAGATTTGATATGATCAAGGTTAAATTCGTCTTGGGGTTCGGTCTTACAGAACAAGAAGAAAATGGAATGATAAAAGGCCGTGTAATTATAAGAATGCTGATTTAATAATGGAAACAAACATTTATTAGAGAACGTGTAAGTTACAAAAAGGTTGCATCAGCAAGCGAAGGAAAAAAAGGTGAATCCGGAAAGACAGAACTGCAACTTAGAACAATAAAAGGAACCATAAAACGTGCATCGCAGTTGGCACCCCTTAACACCTATAGTCTCGTAATGTTAATATGCCTATCATTAATTGCAATATGGAATATTTGTCGTTTGGGAAAGCCATAGCATCACCAACATTGGCTTGGTATTGCTGTATCTGCTCCATTGAAAATCCAATTTGGCCTAGTAGGCCCTCAGTGTTTTGAGAGGTGTCGCTGTGATTTAAGGAGGTAAAGTGGGCGAGATTATCTCGCTGTACGATGAGGTGATCCTTTTTGTGAAATATGGTGGGGGATAAGGGAGGAGATGTCGTTGATCTATTTACGTACGAAGTTAGTAAGCAAAATTCTTTTTCCAATATTGATTCTGTTTCCATTATTAATGTCTTGTACTAGTGGTTCTTTAAAATCTACAGAATTTCCCGGCGAGGTCACTCCACTGGATTCCCCTGTGCAGTCTTGGTCGCTAACATTCATACTTTCCCCTGCCAACCTCAATTCCCTTGACCGAGGTGGCCTTCCACCCGGTTCCCTTGACCGGATGGGATTTATCCCTATGCCAACTTCGATTCCCTTGATCGAGGCAGCCTTCCACCCGGTTCCCTTGACCGGATGGGATTTCCATGCATACACGGGGCGCCCCTCTCCCCTGAGACATCGAGCACAGATTCCCTCTTACAGCCCACGAAGTGGGTTCCTGGGGTTCGGATTATACACCCGTTAGCCAACGATGGACTGAGTCGAGGAGACTCTGGGGTACTCAATTGGGACGTTCCTTTATGTAATTCTCGCGAACTGTTCACTAATGTAAGTGACTTTTCGGATATTTCTCGGACTCTATTGGTGACCTCGTTTAATTCTACCACTGTTTTCCTGCGCGCTAGGAACACAGAGGCGATAAGACTATCATTTTCGGCGCATGATACTTCATCTATCCCGTCCATTTCGGAGTCTACAACTGGTGCTTCGACTGCGCAGACGAGCAACCTTTCCAGACGCCTCGGATCAGGATTGGAATCCGTGTCGGGTTGGGCAGGTGGCAATTGGGAATTGGGGTTTGCCGCGGGACCAGCGGGATTGCGTGAAAGTGCGTCGGCGTTTACATTAACTTTTCCAGGCTTGTATATTATGTTATAATCATATTCAATTAAACCTGATTCGCCATCTCATTATTTTAGAAGTGGGATCTTTGACATTATGTAGCCATACTAGAGGTCGGTGGTCAGTGACCAATGTAAATTGTCGGCTGTACAGGTAAGGTCGGAAATGTTCTACTCCGAATAAGACCGCCAGAAGTTCCTTTTCTATGGTAGAATAATTTATTTCAGCCTCGTTCAAGGTTCTAGAGGCGCATACGATAGGGAGATCCTTTCCTACTGGTCCCTGGCTCAAGATGGCACCTACCGCAAAGTCGGAGGCGTCGGTGGTAACGAGAAATGGTTGTGAAAAGTTGGGAAATTGCAGCAGGGGTTCCGAACAAATAGCGTCTTTTAAAATTTCAAAAGAAATTTGGACATCCGCGGTCCAACGAAAAGGTACGTCTTTCTTTAAGAGCTTCGTTAGTGGTTTTGCAATTTTAGCCATATTGGGTATAAAACGCCGATAATAACCTACAAGGCCTAAGAATTGCTTGATGTTTTTCCGAGTTTTCGGTATCGGGAAGTTTTTTACAGCTCGAATTTTGTCTGGGTCAGGTTTCACTCCCTCACTAGTAATTTTATGCCCTAAGTACGGAATTTCTTTCTGTAAGAAATGGCACTTTTCTGGTTGTAAAGTTAGACCAGCGTTTTGCAAACGTGCCAAAAGGGCCCTTAATTTGCGTGCGTGTTCTGAAAGGGAGGGCGCATAAATAACTATATCGTCCATATAAACAAATAACTCTGTGCCTTGCAATCCGGATAATGCCAGATCCATGATCCGTTGAAAGGTAGCTGGGGCATTCTTTAAACCAAATGGCATCCGATTGAACTCAAAGTGGCCATGAGGAGTCGAAAAAGCCGTTTTGGGCTTAGATGCAGAATCTACGGGAATTTGATGAAATCCGGATGCTAGATCTAACGTACTGAAGTACTTAGCTTCGCCTAACTGATCTAATATTTCCGTAATATTAGGAAGGGGATAGGCATCCGCCATGGTTTTTTCGTTTAACCTGCGATAGTCAATAACCATGCGTCATCGAGGCTTCCCAGATGAATCGGGTTTTTTGGGGACAATCCATAAAGGAGAATTATAAGGGGACATCGATGGCTGGATTATTTCGCTCTCAATTAGTGAATTTACTTGGGTTTCTATCTCGTTTTTGTGGATCGGCGGAAATCTATATTGCTTCGTGTTTATAGGTAATTCGTCGGTTGTGTTAATGGCATGATGGGGAATATTAGCTGTCTTTAATCTATTACTAGGTAAATGTAACTAATACGGAAACTCGTTGATGATTTCTAAAATACTACTTTTTTCGGATTCATGAAGGTGACCTAATTCAAGAAACCTAAGAATTTCACTGAGCCTTCGAGCGTGATCCTCCGATTTGTCCGCGGGCGGATTTCCTGTACGAGAAGAACGGGGTGCAGGAGGTCGCGAATCAAATTCCTCTAGATCGACAGGGGGAATTGTAATAGTAACATGGTCGCAAGTTGTATTAATTGCGTATAGTTTGACCAGGCCATTTTGTTGGCTGGCCAGAATATCACCTATGAAAATGCCAGGTTCGGCATCAATCCGTTTCGTAGCCCAACTCATTATTATTCCCGGCGGGGACCAAGATCAAAACTTTCGTTCGCGGGGGTAAGACGTGTGATGAAAAGGTGGACGCGAACAAATTCTTTTTTTCGAAAGACAGAATACATGGAAAATTTTCTTTAAATTTAAGGGTTGCCTGTTGTTTTTATAGGAATGCGACTCCTAAAATTCCGGCTTCCTTAATTGGAAAGTCGTTATCGACCAGCTGAAAATGTATGGGGGTGTTGCAAATGAAGATGATTACTTCGCCTCTCGTTTGACCGTTCGCGTTTGGATCATGCCGGTTAGATGATAAATTATTTCAATATCAACTGGTAGATCTGATTTTAATTCGCTTTGTTTTATTAGGTTAAGCTGTGAACCTGTGTCTACTAAATATTCAGCGAAGCCCTGGTGAAAATAGTCGTGTGTTAAGAAAATAGTCGTGTGTTAAGAAAATAGCTGGTGATTGCACGGCGCTATTTAAACCGGTTTCATAGCAGACGCAGTGGATTCGGCGCGGGAAATTAGGGGTTCTCTCCGTATCGCGCCTGGCAGCGGAGCCCCTCTGGAGTTTAAAGGATTATTCCCACTATTTTCGGAGGCTAACGTCTCGCGGTCGACACGTTGAATCACCTTTAATTCGTCCTGAACAGCGCTTAGATCAAAACGTTGAGCATACGCGGATTTTATTAAGGCAATCAATTCTTCAATATTTTCCGGCCTATCCTCGCCTACTATGCTGTCATAAACGCGGTATTGTATTCGACCTCGTGCTACAGTAAGCAAATAATCTTTATGTTCAGCTCCTACCATAGAATCGGCAAGTCTACATTGAGCAATGAAATTTCCTACTTCAGATGATTTTCCCTCAAAATGAGGTATTATATTTACTATTTAATCATACGAAATACGCGGCGCGGTTCTCGGGAGTTCGATCGGCATTGAAATTGCATTATTAATCAGGTCACGTGGAACGGTTTGCTGCGAGGGTCGCATTTGAGTTAGAATGGGATCATTCAATTGGGGTTGAAACGGATGTTACGTATACAGAAACTCGCTGTTTGTTTCCGAAGCTCACGTTCATCAATTTTATTTTATCTACCCTCCTGGAATTTGGAGCTCGGTCTCCCTGGAGTGCATCCTGCAGCTGCATACTCTTAACATCATCTTCGACTTGCGTTGCGTGGGAAGACTTCTTATCTACCCTTTCCCAGGGAACGCGGCTGCTCACCTCAGAGCCACGAAAATCCTAACCGTCAGATTTCCAAATATGGAAATCACCGACGGATCCCCACCAACATTTAGGGGTATATAAACCCACGATTTTCGTTGCTCGGGGGATTAGAACGATAGAGTTACGTAGTCACATCACGTCCATCGTTGCAGAGTGTGCTTTAGTGAGATCGGGCTTCAGTTTCCCTTTCGATCAAGTTAACCTTATAGATTCGCGAAGACGGTTTTCATCTATTACGGCATTTAGAATCACACTCGACCCCCACATTGCCAGTGCGTTAACACCGTGCAACAATTAGGTAATTAAATTCAACGTTTACTACACACGACCGCGACAACACAACACTGCACATTTGTAACTTAGTATAGTTATTCTGAATATATATATTCTTTTGTGTAAATTCAAAGTTTCCTAAGTCAATTACTAAACCTTCACGATATAACAAGCAATCCTAGCCTGTGTAACGATCCCACAACATAATAACTTTGCCGCTCGAGTTATTATTCAATTAAATTAATAAGTTGCGAGGCTTTATCCGCGACGCGTAGTATTCATCAACGATACGATTTAAGCTCAGTGTATTCAACCCGAATTCCCTAATTCAACCTATCCTGCGGTTACCCTTTACTGGGAGATACCGATTCCTGCTAGCTATCTGACTTCGCGCCAGAGTCGCTGCACTTTTTCCACCAACCTCACAATTGGAACCTTACCCTACGGTTACCCTTTACTGGGAGATACCGATTCCTGCATCTATCTGACTTCACGTCAGAGTCGTCTGTATTGTCTAACCTATCCTCAGCCTTCGGCACCATTGATACACAATAATTAATCGTATTGGTTCAATTCTCAAATCTACCCCATTCGCTGGGCTCACACGCGCGTCGCTATCGCCCTGGCTCGTAACACGGATAAGAGCCCGAAAATACTACGATAGAAGATACGGGCTCGGGCGATGTCGTGAGTATACTATTGCTTATACTTTCGGGAGGAGTAGGCTCGCCGTTTGATGTATTGCATCTTTGCAGCGCAGACAAACCAGAAATCACGGAAGACTCGCTTATTCGAGGTATATTACTATCAAGAGAAGAAGAGGAAGATCCTACGCTGGGGGATTTTACTATTATGTCCTCTATAAAAAAACTCGACATCACCACGCAGACTAGATTTGCGGCACTTCTTGGTCTTTACAAATTTTCTCAAGAATGGCGGCATTTTGGCCTGGCAACTAATAAAGATTGTAACAACATAATTTTTAACAGTCTGGACTTACAAATTTTGTTGACGATTGGCTAAGGTCTACTATAAGGTCGTTTTAACGCTCGCGTATTCGCTTCTCTTCACAGCAGTTGCTCCGATTTTGGTCGTCGTCGGACCTTGAGCTGGCTGGTCTCCGTCCTGGACAAGGAAGGTCCTTTGGGTCTCGAGGTCGACGATGCCCCTGTTGCGTGAAGTCTCCCTCGTGTCTCGTTCAGCGATGATCACCCCTTAATCAAGGTCAGCAGGAAGGCCTGATGATGATGTGGACAGAATGCATGTGATTACGATGGTAGCTAGCACGGCCGCCGAAATCACCCGTCTCCGGTATTTACCCTTGCTCTTGGGGAAACCTTGCGAAAACCCAAGAGAGAGAGGATGCACTGATTCTGATGTTCACTTTATATTGCAAATGTTCAATAAAACAGTTCGTAAAATCTTCGATTGTTATTAAAGCGCGCACTCGTGAGCCGGCAGTTATTTAGAAAATTCAAAAGTTCGTCACAATCACTCCAACTACGTTTGTGAATCAAATTTATTTGAAATATCCTACCGCTGTCACCAAAAATATGTTGCGAAACGCGTCGTGCGGTGATAGGAAATTTTCTGACGTGGGTAAGGTGCCCGTGGAGCGCTGAACCGCTCTGCCCGGAGAGGTGCGTGAAATAAAATTCGAAATACTTTTAAGAAAAGGCAAAGATGTTTATTCGGCCGACTCGTTTGGTTTAAAAATCGTTTCGTAGTTCGTTCCCAGAGGTTCGATTACGATTGATCTCTCTGGAAAAATCTTCGCTCGATCTGCTGCTTCTCTCCCTTCTTCGGAAGATTCCCGATCCTCCCTTCGGGTTGTCTTGGTCCAATCGGGGGTTGCGCTCTACTCCTTCTATCGCTGATCTTCATCGATCTCGGATCCACCCCCGAGTCAGGTGGAGGTGGGAGTCGCGCGGCCATGTTTGTGCAGGGCTACATGTGAAAAAGGAAAGCGCGGAGGTCTAGAGAGAGAGAAAACGCGCCACCGAGATACAGCAACCCCCTCTTGAAGAAGTCGCCGGAAACGCGAACCGAGGTACAGCGCGAGTTTGTTATTTTTAAGGATCCTACGAGCTGGAACAAAAGCTAACTCGACTCGAATTCTAAAGAAATCCATTCCAACGGAAACGGCGATTCGACGCGGCCTATAATGGATCTATTAAGTATTTTCAGCGAACGTTCCCTTTTCTCTCCTGACTTTCGACTTTCCCACCCTTGATCACCCACATCGAATGTTTTAACAATGTATATACGTGGCGGTTCGTTGATTCAATGCGTTAATCCATTTGAATTCCGCTCCTAATTTGAATATAAATATATACTACATGCGGTAGTGTTTAAGCTATTCCGCGTTGTGGCGCTACATGCCATGAAGCTAAATTCACGTGATAGCGTAACAATTGATATTCAGTCTTTTGCGAGTCACATGGTGTGTTCATCTTCTCGTTAGATGGACGGACTATAATCATTGCTAGTCATTGTTATCAAAGATGGCGGCAGCCGTGGCACCAAGGGATGTTAATACATATTTGAGTGAAAATCAAAATGTTGCAGACAAAGAATTGGCTGCTGAATGGGCCCAACTTGAAGAACTATATAATAAAAGGTATCGCCTGTTAAATATGTTGGATTATGTTCATATTGCTATAGAAAAAAGTGATGCGAGTTTCTTCGTCCGGTGACTTGCAGGCTTTGGCATCAGTTGACACTTAAATTAGAAACATTTGTGAAGAATCCAGCGCTTCTGAAGGGAGATAATTTGGTACAACTATACGTTAACTTTTTATCTACCTTTGAAAACAAGTAAGCATATTAGATACTCTTTTTTTCAAAACTTTACACTATAACCTCACTTTCTTATTTTACGTGTCTATTAAAATGAGTACATAGAAATGTTTATCAATACAATTCTTCAAAAAGAACTTGCAAAGCATTTTTATTTCTAGCTTTATTTATTGTTATTTCTACTTATAATGAATATGTTATTCATGTTTTGTATTTAGAATAAATCCTTTGTCACTGGTAGAAATATTAGCATATGTAATACACCAGTTTCAAGATAAACAGGAAGCAATTGAATTTTTGGAAAAAACTGAGCCTAAAGTTAAAAGCAGTAATGAAGCTGTGGCTCTCTGTAAAGTCCTTGCAGGGCAGATTTTATTGGATAAGTTAAATAATCAAGAGCAAACGAAAAAGATAATAGAAGAAGTAGAGGCTATGTTGGATAATGCTGACGGTATTACTACAGTTCATGGCAGATTTTATCTATTAGCCAGCCGTCTCTATCGTTTACAAGGAAAGCATGCAGAATATTATCGCACTGCCCTCAGGTACCATTACATTTGAGAGTTTCGAACAATAAATTTATGTCACAATATAGACCCATAATTAATATTTTTAAATTAAATTATATTTTTCAGATATTTGGGTTGTATTGATTTAAATACCTTAAGTAAACTAGAACAGGAACAACATGCATTTTTTCTTGGTCTGGCAGCACTTTTAGGTGAGGGCGTTTATAATCTCGGCGAATTATTAGCTCATCCAGTTTTACAATCCTTAAAAAATACACCAAACTCTTGGTTGGTTGATTTATTACAAGCTTTTAATGCTGGTGATATTGCTGCATTGGAAAGATTAAAACCACAGTGGAGCAAAGTTGCTGATTTAGCTGCACAGGAATTAAAATTAAGGCAAAAGATTTCTCTTTTATGCCTTATGGAAATGACTTTTAAGCGACAAGCTAATAACAGGTTTGCATCTTTTCTACTTCAATACAAAAATATAAAATAAATACACTATTTATTATAGTGTACACTGTTTATTATAGGCAGTTAACATTCGCGGAGATCTCTCAAGAAACTCGTTTACCTCTTGGTGAAGTAGAATTATTAGTAATGAAAGCTTTAGCTCAAGGTTTGGTTCGAGGTGCTATCGATCAAGTAGCAGGAACAGTAAATATGACCTGGGTACAGCCTCGCGTATTGGACCGTAGTCAAATAGCTGGAATGGTTCAAAGACTCGATATATGGTGTAAAGATGTTAGCTCAATGGAGCGTTTATTGGAATCTCGAGCCTCCGAGATTCTTACTCTTTAATATTAGGTTTGACATTTTTTCATCGATTCATTTGTAAGTTGTACTTCTGTATCGTCGTTAACTCATTGGCTTATCATTATATTCAAATGTCCACAAATCACTAACTAAAGTTAGTAACATTGTCATAAGTCAATGGGTTAATGTAAAAGAAAGCATAAACTCCACTTTCTTGAATGTAAAAATTATAATACTGTTTACAGGTGAATGTAAAAAGAAATACAAATTGGTTTTGAACATAACATACCAAGAAAAACAATTTCTTACAAGTTTTAACGTTACGCATAAAGTAATCATTTGAATTTTGCTTTTTTGTTCACAAACTTTGTACTATGATTGAAATATTTTTCGCGTTTCTCTATTTAATTGTGCATTTATACTTAAAATATCAATAATTTTGTATACATACGCATACTATTTCTGTATATCATATAATAGAATCACGACGTATAAATATTGGTTTCTACATAAAGAAATGAAGAAAAAAATTTTTCTTTCAAATTGTCTTTTTTGATTCGTGTTTTTTCAATTTGTTTAGTTCTTTAAAAATGTACTTTACTCTTTTAGTGACGGTTGTGTATCATATTCCAGTAATAAAATATAATACAAGAATACATAAAAGCATTAGAATCAATTTTCTCGAACTAACGTACGAAGACGAGACCTTGGTGAAGAAGGGACGACAATTGTATGTCTCTCAGATACCAACTCCCTCACTGCCTGCCATTTTTTGTCTTTTGTCTGTAGTTATGTCCGAGTAGTACCGGACCACGAAAGCGTTAGTATTTCTAGATATTTAGTAATCTAGTAAAAACCATCTAGAAGTTTTGATGAATTATATTATATATCAAATTATATACAGTATAATGTCATTAATAAAATTTTATGTAGCGAGTAAGGATCTACTATTTAATCAAATAAATATCCCCAATATTTCTCATTGCGAATGCGAGTTTATATTACATTTAGTACTGTTGCAAAAAGTAGATAATGTAGCGCGGCGCGTGGTATTCGCGATTATCGTACACAAGGTGGCACCTTACGCCGCTCTATTATGGACACTTTTCAAAATTTGTAATGACTTCATGCATCTCCAATAAAAGGTTTTATAAAGATAAATATTTTAACTTTTAAAATTAATTAAACTGAGAAAATGAGAGTCGGTTAACGACTAAACAAATATTTATCGTTATGTAAAATGCTTATTTTATGAGGATAAATTATACTTAGGATAATATTATAATAAACACACATTAAGACTTTGTTTCAATTATACACAAATTTATTTATTTGTTATATAGTTTGGCTGTTTTTTTTTTCTTTGCTCGTAGAATGTTCTCTATTTTTTTTTTATTCTTTACCAGGCACTTCTTCAGTTTTTGTGGTTTCTGTAAAAGTAATTTTCATTATTTTTTCAGGTGGCTTTCCAGACTCTTCATCCATTAGCGTGTTCACGCGTTTCAAAGGCACAGCTCCTTTTGCTATAACTTTCTTCCTGAATTCATACTAAAATGACAAAAGTTAAAAATGTTGGGATGTAGTTTTAATATTTCTATCTTTTGAATATACCGCAATTATCAACCGGTCAATTTTCAGATTGCGGTCTTCCCGTAGTTAATAATATACAAATATGTACTTACTTTATATCCCAGATAGCACAGGGCCGTCTTATGTACGTCCATAAGACGTCCGGTACTGGACGTTCGGGACGTCCTATGGACGTCCAGATAACGTCCAAACGTCTCCTGAACGTCCTGTGAACGTCCTGTGAACGTCCCTGGAACGACCCAGGTACATCACAGGACGTCCCTGGGACGTCCGGCGTGGACATTCTATGTACGTCCCTGGGACGTCCGATGTGGACATTCCCAGAACGTTCTCTGTAAAATTGAGATTTAAAAAAACATTAAATTTTAATTTTATATATGTTCTTTTATTTGTTGGTAGATTTTAGTTAACTGTATTTATTTCTTGTAACTGGATTCCATGAAAACCGACGGAACAAATCTTTCAATTTTTATTTACCTCCGGCGGGATTTCGAACTCACGATTTTCGAACTACAACCGCAACCTGCTTCCTCACTTACCCATAAATGACTTTGCTAAACCGACTCATATTTTAGGCTTATATAGTGACTCGCATTAATATTCGGATACTTTTTAAAATACAATTCCTTCTTTTGAAATTGGTCTAAATGACTTGAACTTTTTTTTGTAAAGTTAGAAGAATTAATTTACTAGGTAATTCTGAATAGTTCAAATATTACATACATATCACATCTCATATGTACAAAAAATATTGTATTCCTAATATTGAATAAACATTTTGTTTTACATGTTTAAACATATATTCTGTTGCCAATATTAGATAAATATGTGTTTTATCTACGGAAAAAAATATTCTGTTGCGAATATTAAATAATGATTGTATACCCAGATAGCACAGGAACAGGAACGTCTTATGTACGTCCACGGAACGTCCGGTGCTGGACATTCCCAGAACGTTTTCTGTACGTTCTCTGTACGTCCATGGGACGTCCGGTGCTGGACATTCCCAGAACGTTTTCTGTACGTTCTCTGTACGTCCATGGGACGTCCGATGCTAGACTTTTCCAGAACGTTTTCTGTACGTTCTTTGTACGTCCATGGGATGGCGTGCTATCTGAGATAATAATATTAATTAATTAAAGAAATGAGAAAAAAATTTTTCTTTCAATAATTAATAATTAATAATTAATAATTAATTAATAAATTATTAATAATTAATAATTAATAATAATAAATAATAATTAATTAATTAATTAATATTAATTTACAATTGTAAATAGTGTATTTTATATTCGGAAAAAAATATTCTGTTCTACATATTGAATAAATATTATATTATAAAGAATATTAATAAATAATATTTATTTTGTTTTAAATGTTTACATACAGAATTTAGGTCCCATGGACGTTCACAGGACGTTCCAGCCGGACGTCTGACAACGGACGTCGGACGTTTGGACGTAAACTGGACATAAAATGGACGTCCATGGGACGTCCGGTGCTATCTAGGATATGACATTACCAACAGCATCACGTACAATTTCTGTACTTTTTACATCGCATATATTAAAATGTTCTTCGCAAACATAAGAATTTGACGTTATTTTTGAATTAAGGAGCTCCGACCACTTATTTAAAGTTCTCTCGGCGGTTGAAGATTGCCAAAATTATCGAAATATATGGTGCGAGTTCCCCGTTTTGCGTACGCCACCCAATGAGTACCAGATCCCTCGAAAGTATCCAAATTTACGATTCCGCTCTCGTTCCTGTGTATCCCATCTGTTGGTAAAGTATTGCGCATAAAAATACCCCTGAAATATGGAATACACATATGCTTTGCCAGTTGCTGTAGTTGTACGTTGATGGTTACCCCTTCAGGGATTTTAATTTTGACGTTTTTTTTTTCTCTTTGAAACTCCTCGTCCGCGTTTGTACGGCGCGAGATATAGTCCACGACCTTCCATAGCACGATTATGGCGTTACATTTCCTTCAGCTGTTTTCTCGCAGACTTGGCATCATTCACGGCCTTAGCCACGCCAGCAGCACCGCCGGTTAAGGCTCCTATAGCTGATAACGTAGGTAGGAGGAACGGGAGGATACCGCTACGCTTTGCTATCGGTAGAGCTCGCTTCCCCTTCTTCGTACTATGACTCTTTTTCTTCTTGAGCCCCATTCCAAGCTTCTTCTTAGCTTTCACCGCAGTCCAAACAGCTGTAGCAGTCGCCCTTTCGCCGAATGTAGCGTCCTTCGCAGTTATGCGCTGGCGTGCTCGATCAGCTAAAATTCGATCTGCCTTGTGATTGGTCGAATCTTTGTTTCGACAGTACGCAGTATCGTGTTCTCTACAGGGTTTATCCAACGGATTTATACCTATCGCCGCGTGCTAAACGTTTGTCCAGCCATGTACCCGGTCCGCAAAATTGATACCCTGGTACGTGTAGCTCAAACGGTAATTTGTTTATTAGAGTATTTACAAGTCCTGCTCATGTCCTTCTACGCATAGGTAACAATCTTTTTTCATAGGCGTTGGTCCGTCTATGTGCGTACGTTGATTTGGACGATTGTAATGCAAGAGACACCTACGATAAGACTGGACTTCAGGATCAGCTCTTATATGTCTCGGCAGTTTATCCCACACGTAATGAATGTCGTTAGCGAAGCGATTCAAGAGTACTATCTTTGGCACGTATTCCAATTGCTCCACAGTCAAGTCGAACAGTGTATCACCATCGATCAGTATGAAAGCCATTTCTGCACTGACTGATACGTCTAGGTCACGCTAGTATAAATACCCTCCAACATCGATACATACCTTTTCTTTCATTTTTCCCATAGCTACGATGCGGTTCGTATGCCAATCACCTACGATTAGAGTGACTAATGTGGACAAAAAGACACAGTCTGAGAAAGAGGTACACAAACATGAAAATATGCTACCGACCTCTATAGTGGTATCATCTGCGGTCCATCGAATTGCGGCAAAACGAACGTGCTGATTAGTTTGTTAGAAAGTCCGCACGGTGTTCGCTTCGAAAACGTATACGTGTACTCGAAATCATTGCAACAACCGAAATATCTATATCTAGAAAATATATTCTCGTCGATAGACGAAATTGGTTATTTTACATATTCGAATAACAGCGACGTCGTTCCACCGAGCGAGGCACTTCCGAATTCCATTTTTATCTTTGACGACGTGGCATGCGATAAGTAAAACGCGGTAAGAGAATACTTTGCAATGGGTAGGCACTCGGACGTTGACTGTTTCTATCTTTGTCAGACATATGCGAAGATTTCGAAGCATCCGATACGCGACAACGCGAACCTGCTGATCATGTTCAAACAGGATGGTACAAATCTGAAGCATGTATACAACGATCATGTGAACACTGACATGTCTTTTGAGAATTTCTGCAAATTGTGTACCGCTTGCTGACAAGAAAAATATGGATTTGTAGTGATTGACAAAGACAGTGCTTTATGGAATAGTCGCTATAGAAAAGGATTTAATGACTTTGCAATATCGTAACATGTCTAGTTATGTCCGATACGTTGAGAAAGCAGTGTTCCAACATGAGCAATAGCAGCGTTGAAGATCGTGAGAGGATAGCGAAACAGATTGCAACAATGAACGATTTGATTCGTTGAAAGTATCGTGAATTGAAAATTGCTGAAATAGATGAAGAGATTGCGTTGGAAAAACACTTTAAACCTGTTACTGAACCACTGAAGACAATTGTCAGCAACACGTTCAGAAATTATGATCTACACAATAACACAGATATCGGAAGCAAACTATTATCCACTCCGAATATCAAGGAATCAGATAAAATACAATCAAATTTGTGGTTAAATCTCTCGAAACCGCCAAATATAAAAAAAAACAAGATTAAGCAGTTTACCCGATATGAACCCGATAGCCTCTACACCGACCTCTACACCGATTAAGACAGTACCAACAACAACAACAAAAAGCTTAACAAACGAAGATGTTTTTGAAAGTCCAAACAGCTATTTCTCGACATCTGTTCGAAGTCAATTGCAAACGCCGGAAGGCGAAGAAACGGTACTCGATGCTCGGTAATAAACATGTTGACGTGAACAATGCGGATAACATAATTATCGATGGCATACGATATTCGGGGACACCTGGCCAGTATGAACTGATATTCAAGAAAACTCCAGATAACGACATTTACACTGAGCCTGATGAACGCAAATACAGGGACATTCTGCTGACAACGAGTGAGCATAAGCACAAGCACAATTCGTATGGTCAAACATTAGGCAATAGAGGATACAAGTATAACCATGTAATCAAACCTTTATTGCAAGATAAAAAAGTTGGAAAGGCATACCATATTCCATGAGATTAACCAAAAACAACATTGATTACGTTCACTGGAACGATCCCAACGAACTCGTAGATCGGCTTCGATTGCTCGAGGCTTCGCGTCAAGCCGGTTACAATGCTCACGACAATGAGATGCTATCGATTATCGAGGAATTTCGCGAGGCAGAATTCATTATAAATTAAGCTGCACCTTGCCGATACAGTCAATCGTCATTAAAATGTCAATCAACAAGTTTGGATCATCGATTGGAAGAATGGAATCATACTATCACTGGAATGGAGTAGTCAGAAATTATGTACGCGACAACACTCTTTGTGTTGTTGGCACCAGTTATGACGCAAAGTCGTGCAGGATTCGACGGGTAGCACCGCCTGTAGAGGATGGCGTTGCTATCAACAAGCTGTACTTGCACGAAAACATGGCAGTTATAAAAAGTCGACAAGACGTATTCGACAAAAAGATGATTATGTTTCAAAATTTCGTTCAGAGCTTGTATTTTATAATGACCCCACCGCAATGTGTCCGTTGAGTCGGGTACGATATACCACTTATCGTCGTACGGACTCAGAGCGATTTTTGATTCCGCCATTGTGTATACTTTGTGTAATTTTGATCTTATACATGCCTGATTACGAATCATTTCAATTTCGTTTCGTAGGCACTGCGTGTAGTCGTCAAAAGTGTGTCGTCAATTACTCGTTCGATACTATTATACCATTAACTATTTATAAATGTAGCATACGAAATTCAAGAAATACGAAAAGCGAGCGTACGAAACTTCTAGAACATAGGAGGGCGGCCGCCGCGCGGTGCGAGACGCGAGGCGCGGACCGCGAACTCGCGAACCTTCTCGCCTAACGACGCGACTATTGACAACCGCGGCCGCGGATAGCAACCATGCGATATAAATTGAGGGCTCGTAGATGTATTCGGTCTATTTGCCATTCCGGGAGAGAGGACGAGGTAAGACCATACGGCCGCTCTCGAAATTCGGCTTAGGGACTCCGGCAGGAGAGTTCGGCGATAATACCTGGACGCCTGTTGAGTAAAAAAGAACAGAGCTACTCGTGGACATCCCAGTTAGAGCTAGGGGGAGGTTATTCCTGGACGCCCGTTCGTTTTTGGAGAGTTCGGCGATAATACCTGGACGCCAATTACGAGCGGGAGAGTACAGAATGATTCTTCTATTTCAAAGATTGAAAATTGTAAAATATTGTAAAATGAGAAATTGTATTATGCTCTTTTGTATAATTCCGTTCATTCTGAATTCCTGTTACAATTATCCATTCCCAATCCTCTGTATAACCATGTTCCTCACAATAAACCTTTGTCTGTCCAGAATTCTTTTCCTTGATTCCCTAACCATGGCTACATAAATATTTAAATATTAATTTATGCCAATTAAGATTTCATGAATGTTTAAATTTGACTAAGTTCAATATTAGGATATTCAATTAATTGTCTTCCTAATCATGTTAATATAATAAATGTTCTTGTAATTAGTCAAAATAAATTTGGTTTAATGGACAAAATATACATGTTCCAATTTTATAATATTCAAATATAGGTAAACTTACTAAAATTGAAATTGAAATAAATAATATCAATTTAAGAAATTTATAAATTTTTCTACATGGGAACATCATGAAATCATCTCGATCGGTTACTCGTTGCCGAGTCGTAGCAAACAATAGGAATTTTGCAATAACAATAGTTATATACATTTAAAAAGACCATAATTTATATCTACAGTACACATCTATATGCACAAGTATACACTTCCTTACTCCTGTATAATTATGTATAACTATACTTTACAACCGCCGACTAAACAGTAAATACCGCTTGAAAAGTTATTCGACCCTTATCCGATAATTTCGGATAAAGATAAAAGTACGAAAGTTATCCCATGCGACGAGTGAAACTGCAGTTAAAGATAAAAATGCGAAAATAACCTACGGGTGAATATCTTTGGAGAAAAACTAGGTAACTCTAGTCGACGAATAAAGATACAAATGCGGAAAAGTATCTTAGGGTTGAAACTCTCGGGGAGAAACCACGCAACTCTAGCCGTCGAATAAAGATACAAATGCGGAAAAGTATCTTAGGATTGAAACTCTCGGGGAGAAACCAGGTATCTCTAGCAGTCGGTTAAAGTTAAAAATGGGATAAAATAATTTTTTGGAAAAAAAATTTAACCGACTTCAAAAAAGGTACAGTGAAAAGTATGAAATAATTTCTAGTTAATTTATATGAATACGCACTAGCTCTACATATAATTGCTTAAAAGTATGGGAAAATGCAGTGAAAAGTGTGAAATAATTTCTATTTAAACTGCATTGTTATTCACCATCGTTTGATGAATTTGGTTAAATTATTAAATACATCATATTCAATGCAATGTACCTTTTTCGGAGGCGGCGCAGATGTAAACATTTTTTTATTCCGGTTTAGGTTAGCTTTTGGTAGAGGCGGCAATATTGAATGCTGTCAATGTATACATGTTTATTGTCTATGAGGAATTAATAGTTAATGTATATAGTATGTACACGGAAATATTGTACGTGTAGATTTGGGGCTTTTTTGGAGGGGAGTGGCGGCCATATTGATTTCTGCTAATGTATAAACTCTCCCCAAGAAATACTGTATGAATAGGTTTGGGATAGTATTTGATGGGGGCGGCGATATTGAATAGTGTTAATGAATATGATGTCTAAAGCGGATATAGTAATAGCAATAATTAATGTCATAAAATTTTTGTTCCTCTAACAGAAAGTTAAACCAAGTTTGATAATATTTAATTTTGGGGATAGCTGAAACGATGCTGAACTACGATTTTGTTTGCAAAAATTTCGAATGGTGTCGAATATTAACGAAAACGAAGTACTATCCGCAAAGGAAATTGTGGTTCAGAATTGTCTCAGCTACCCCCCATTTCCGGTTCTTACACTAATTCAACGACACTCTGTATACTCTACCCATGGAAATACTGTCTGAATAGGTTTGGGATAGTATTTGGTGGCGGCGGCGATATTGAATAGTGTTAATGAATATGATGTCAGAGTGGATGTAATGATAGCAATAAATAAAGACCATAATTTTTGTTTCTCCGACAGAAAGTTAAACCAAGTTTAGCAACTTTTAATATACTTAATTCTAAATTTTGCGCCGCCTCCGAAAAAGGTGCATTGCATTTAATATGATGTATTTAATAATTTAACCAAATTCATCAAACGATGGTGAATAACAATGCAGTTTAAATAGAAATTATTTCACACTTTTCACTGCATTTTCCCATACTTTTAGGCAATTATATCTAGAGCTAGTGCGTATTCGTATACATTAACTAGAAATTATTTCATGCTTTTCACTGCATTTTCCCATACTTTTAAGCAATTATATGCAGAGCTAGTGCGTATACATATAAATTAACTAGAAATTATTTCATACTATGGGACCAAATGGCAAATGCTCTTCCAGATGCAAGAAATTTCAATCTGATTTTCACTGTACCTTTTTTGAAGTCGGTTAAATTTTTTTTCCAAAAAATTATTTTATTTCACTCTTTTTAGTGGCAATCTATAACCAATAGGTTTCATGCAATAACAACAGTTATGAGCAATATACAGGATGACCCAAAAACGTTGGAGGTCCTTGAAAAGACTTGTTCCGCGGGGGAGGGGGGGTTGAAACAATTTTTCCTTAGCGAAAATGTTGCTCGAGGCTTCGTTAAGGAGATATTCCAGAAACAGAAACTCCCGACCAATCAGAGCGCGAGTATGCTGGAGAAGTGCCTGCGGGGAATATACTACCGCAGGCGTTCCTCCGGCATACTCACGCTCTGATTGGTCGGGGGTTTCTGTCAATATCTCCTTAACGAAGCCTCGAATAACATTTTCGTTAAGAAAAAATTGTTTCAACCCCCCCTCCCCCGCGGAACACCCCATTCAAGGACATCCAACATTTTTTGGACACCCTGTATAAATGGAAATGGGATTATCAGAAATACATCTGCAACTACATGTGAAAGGATTGATTGCGTTTGGTAAATTCCTTGTCGAGCTGCACAAGGAGCATAGCAAGAGCATAGCAACAATGGTTTTATAAACAATAAAAGTGTCCATAAATTTTTGCAAATGGGAACATTACGAATTCATGTATCATGAAATACGGAAGGGTCCATCGCGGTCGGTAATTTCCTCACCGAGTTACATCATATAATAGGAATTTTGCGATAACAATAGTTATAAACAATACAGAAATTCATAAATTTTTGCATCTGTGATCATTGCGAAAACCTCTCCGGCAGCAAAATGTAAGGGGTTTCATCGATTTCATCGGTTTCAGGCCAAACATACGTGAAATATGTAGTACGCTTTTTGCGATAAAAAGTGATATAAAGTGGTAAAAAATAAGACAAGGACAAATGTTTTGCTATGGGACCAAATGGCAAATGCTCTTCCAGATACAAGAAATTTCAATCTGATTGGTCCCTCCGTCTCGGAGTAAGAAGCAAGACAAAATGTTTCTGTTTAAAAAAAAAAGGAGTAAAAAATGACAAATCACAAAATGTTTCTTTTACGCGACCAACTGGAAGAAATATTCGACAAGATGCAAGAGGTTTCATTCTGATTGGTCAAGCCATCTCGGCGTAATCGGTGGACAAACATTAAAAAAAAAAAGTATACATGTCAAATTGAGTAACCTCCTACTTTTGGAAGTCGGTTAAAAACTACTCAACGAGTGAAACTCTCTGCAGTTAACGCAGATATCTTTACCCGTCGGATAAAGTTAAAAGTGCGAAAAGTATCTTACGATTGAAACTTTCTGCAGATAAAGCAGGTATCTTTAGCCTTTGAATAAAAATAATTTAAGTTATATTTATCCTTTGAATAAAAATAATTTAAGTTATATTTATCCTTTGAATAAAAATAATTTAAGTTATATTTATCCTTTGAATAAAAATAATTTAAGTTATATTTATCCTTTGAATAAAAATAATTTAAGTTATATTTATCCTTTGAGTACATTTACTTCGAATACATTTTTTTATCCTGCAGTCATCGAATAAAGATAAAGTTATGTCTCTTTATTCGATTTTCTATTTGAATAATTTTTTTATCTAAATAATGCCCATCTCTGCCCCGGACGAGGTGGAAAGACGAAGACGTCGAGGCAACGGCCAGGCCCGTTGCCGAAAAGGCCCTTAGTTGGATTTCAGAATCGAAGTGCAAAGCACAGTAATAAAGTTTATCTAATATACTTTTGTGTTTCTGCGTCTATCCTTGATTTATTCCAACAAATCAGAAGTGGTATAACCACGGGCTGGTTTTACATATACAACACGCGGTTCACGAATGTTTTATTGTGTTTGTGAACGGTGTTGTGCAGTCCACGATTGGTGAAGACTTAAGTGCGAGACTTTTTCAAGCCGTACGTGCATCGTGGCTGTGGTGAGGAATTGTGAACATTAGTGCACTCATTGTCAGTGAGAATGAGTGAGCTTGGTGGTGACGAACGCCGTTCATGATACGGGTCGTGTTTTTTGCGGCGACGAAGTGAATCGCGGGGCAGCTCGCGATGCTCGCGATATACACCGCCGAGCGATGATACGCATGATTCGGGGCGTCCGATCTCGCGTGCGGAGAGAGGACGACGTGTCGAGACACGCGGAGTGATTCACGTGAAACTGTGCGTCGCTCGCACGAATCGGTGAGTCGTTCGCGACATGAAGATCGTGGAAGCCGCCGGTCCCGGAGACGCTCGCGGAGCAGGTCGCAGGAGCGAAGACGCGATCACTCCCGGGGTTCGTCGCGAAGATGGTCGCGGTCCCCTGTGAATTCGCGACGATCACGATCGCAAGAAAGTGCCGCGGTGGAGGCGTTCCGGTCAACCGTCCAGCAGCTACAAGAAGAGCTTAGGGTGGCCCGGTATCGACCGGCAATCGCGCAAGAGCATTTGGTGCCCAAATTCGACCCGGCAGATGATAAGGCCGTTATTGAATTGTGGGTGAAGGATGTGGACCGCATTGCGAGGCGAGGCGGTTGGACGGGCGACGATATTCTGTGCAATGTTGCTCGCCAATTACGAGGGTACGCTCGCCAACTCTTCGATGAGGAACAGCGGCGTGATTCCACGTGGGAGATTCTGAAGACGGCGCTGATCGCACGATTCCGGAAACCGCTGCCATTTAACCGGTTACTGAGGAAGGCCACCTCGTATACAGCCATGCCGGGGCAGAAGCTTGGAGATTATTGTTTCGCCAAGCTGACGAAACTGCGGGCCCTACATGTAACCATCCCCGATGAATTCATGAGGGATCATCGGGAGCATTGGCGACGAGGGCATCGAACGTACAATTCGTTCAAACAAATACGATTCGGTGGACGAATTGTACGTAGCGATGAGTCAGATGGGCGCAATGCCGAAGATAGGCGCGGCCACGGTAACGAAAATGTCGCGACCAGTGGCGCGCATACCAGCGACTGTACCTGGACCATCAGGACTTCAAGTGCAGGTACATAACAACAAGAGAAAGACGACAGTCAGCGGCACAGGCAGGATTACGTGCTTCAACTACGGGGAGGATTGGGCACATCTCCAGGAGCTGTCCGAAGCGGAAGCACGTGTGCACCACGTCCAAGCGAGAGGGACACCTGGAGAAATATTGCTCCAGACTGAAGACCACAGTCAATGTATTACAAGTAAGTTCCGATGAAAATCGATGAATTATGCACGCTGGGGTAAATGGGCGGAAGGTGCGGTGCCTTTCAGATTCGGGTAGCACGCACACTCTTGTACGGAAGTCAGCGGCGCTACGATTAGGTATGAAAATGGTTAAGGGACCCCTCGTACAGATGCGGGGATACCTGAGTATCGGATCGTGCGAGAGCCTGACTGCGGAGATAGTCGTCCGAATAATAGAAGCTTCGGGCGAGGTCACGACAATTATCGTTGATTCCGAAGAGACATTGCATGAGATAATCGTCGGTCAGGATTTTATTAATCAAGATCATATCATATTGATCAAGATGCGCGACCGAGTTATCTTAAAGGAATTACCTAGCACGGAGAGGGAACAGCGATTTCTGATTGATGCATGTGCAACAGAAATTAGCGTTGAGACAGATACGATAGACTGTTGAGAAATATCGGAAGTAGCAGATTAATTCAAGATTTTAAGGATCGAGTCTCGACGTCGATGAGTACTTTGGGGAAAACGAGCGTTGTGAAGATGGAGATAAAATGCACCACCGACGCGCCGATTGTATACCGTCTGTACCGAATGGCCGAGTCCGAGCGTGCGGCAGCGCGGGAGATCGTCGAAGAATTATTGGAACACGGAATAATTCAAGAATCGACATCGCCATACACGAGCCTTATTACGTTCGTGAAAAAGAAAACGGGCGAGTATCGACTCTGCGTAGATTTTAGAAGACTTAACGCAGTCACGATTAGGGATCAATACCCTCTTCCATTGATCGAGGATCAGATCGATCGATTGGGGGGTATTGCTATTTTACGGTGCTTGACTTGCCCTCAGGGTACTACCAGGTAGCCATGAGCGAAGAAGCTATATCGAAGACGGCCTTCGTTACCCCCGATGATCATTACGAGTTCCTGAGAATGCCTTTCGGACTTACGAATGCGCCAGCTGTTTTCCAACGACTCATAAGTACGGTGTTGGGACTGTTACGGAATACGGTCGCCTTACCGTATATTGACGATATAATCATTCCGTCGAAGACTGTCGCCGAGGGATTGGAAAATTTACGCCTCGTTTTGGAAAAATTGCGTGAGGCAAATTTGACAATAAAGCTAACTAAATGTTCGTTTTTAAAAACGAAGATTAATTATTTAGGAAGGGAAATAAGCGCTGCAGGGGTTAGACCCGGAGAGTATAAAATCACTGCAGTACTTAACATGCCGGAGCCGAAGAATGTTAAGGAAGTACGACAGTTTCTTGCCCTTGCGGGATGCTTTAGAAAGTTTATGAAGGGATACGCAAGCCTGGTCTCACCCTTAACGGCTTTCACGAAAAAGAACATGCCATGGACTTGGGACAGGAAGCAGAGAAAGGTCGTGCGAACAGTCAAGCAGATCTTAACGACAAGGCCGATTTTATCTATTTTCGACAGTAAGAAGTGAACGGAACTGCATACGGACGCCAGCTCTTTGGGATTAGGGACAATCTTATTCCAGTATTCGACCGACGGGACGCGCCAGGTAGTCGCGTACTTTAGTAAACAAACGTCGGTCGACCAACGAAAATATCACTCGTACGAGTTGGAGACAATGGCAGTTGTACTAGCGCTGCGGTATTTTCGGGTTTACCTGCTCGGAATGCAGTTTACTGTCGTTACGGACGTGCAATGCACTGCGTACGACATTCACGAAAAAGGACATGATTCCCAGGATTGGACGATGGTGGCTCGAGGTTCAAGACTTCAAGTTTGATATCGAGTATCGACCAGGGACGGCGATGCAACATGTGGATGCATTGAGTCGTAATCCAATCCCAACAGTCGATGTGTATCCAGTCGACATTACTAAGGCTGATTGGGTTTTGGTAGCTCAAATGCAGGACGAATAGCTGCAACGCATACGAAAAATCTTGGGGGACAACGTTCGTAATAGCGAGACGAAGCAATATTTTACGGACTACGTCTTAAGAAAAGGGAAAGTTTGCAGACGTCTGGAAGATGGGAGAGTGCCATGGGTGGTGCCACGTGCTGCGCGTTTCCAAATTTGTAGACTGTGTTATGATGACGCAGGTCACTTAGGGTTGGAGAAAACACTTCGACGCATTCGCGAAAATGATTGGTTCGCAGGGATGAATGCATTTGTAGATAAGTACGTAAAGGCATGTTTGAATTGTACTTATTACAAGCGAAATGCAGGAAGGAAACAAAGCGAGTTACATCCCATTCGGAAGACGCCGGTGCCTTTTCACACCCTACACATTGACCATGTCGGGCCGTTCAAGAAGAGCAGGATATCGCTACCTGTTTGTCATCGTGGACGATTTTACTAAATTTACGATCGTAGAACCAGTGAAGGACACGAAGGCTAAGCGGGCGATGAAGATACTTTTGGATGTCCTACATCTTTTCGGAGTATCTCACCCTATAATTAGCGACAGAGGAACTGCTTTTACAGCTCGATCGTTCCAGACATTTTGCAAGGAGTATGGAATCCGTCACGTATTAAATGCGGCGGCTACTCCTCGGGCAAATGGACAGTGCGAGAAATACAATCGCACGATAGTTGCATCACTGGCAGCAACGATAGCAGGAAAGGATTCGGGGCATTGGGATCAGGAAGTGAAAAAGATCCAATGTACTTTGAATATACGCACAATAAAGGCATCAGGATGACGCCGTTGGAGGCTCTGATTGGATGCAAGGTGCGATACCCAGCTGAAGGGTGGATCCTGCAAGAGCTAAAAGGTGAAGTGGAACGCATGGACCTTGGTGAACTCCGAGAAAAGATATCGGAGCACATCACGGAGAACCAGCGGAAGCAGAAGGAAAGATACGACCGACAACGACGGGCGGCAACCAAGTTCCAGGAAGGGGACGTTGTCATGATTGAAATTACAACCGAGCAGTCGACGGGAGACAGTCGAAAGCTGCATGCACGGTTTAAAGGCCCGTTTCGAGTTGTCGCCGTATTGTATTACGATCGGTACGAAGTCGAGGACCTGAGGGAAGGAGGTCGTCGAGCGAAGACGGTCGTAGCGGTCGATCGCATGAAGCCGTGGGTAGCGGCTGTCGAGTAACAGAGTCGTGGGACTCTGGACTTTGATCGAGTATCCGGGGCAGGTAGCCGCTGGAGCGAGGAAAAACCCTTGATAGGCGTTCAAAGGGTTTCTGGTACGGGCTACAGTAAGCGGACGTTGGTAGAGGCCGACCGAGCACCTGTTGTAGTGGTCGTCGAGCCTGTAGAGCCAGATATTGAGTTTAAAATCCTGTGGAGGCGGGATCTCGGTTTATTTTGCCCATCAATACTTCAACTGGCAGGGCGCTATGAGAAGTTGGTTATTGTGTGTGTGATGGAGGTCACACCACAATAAACATCGGTACATGCGGGTGACAGCATCTGGGAACTGATGGGAAATGATAAGGTGACATATCATTTCTGGAAACATTGTACGTGTGATGGAGGTCACACTACGATGGGGCATTATGTGTGTGATGGAGGTCACACCATGATGGAATTGGCAGACGCTGATGGCAGCGTCTGGAAATGGATAGAGATTTAAAAGATGGATCACCGTCTTTCGGATGGATTCCGTATGACCACTGGGCAGGAATACACTCATAGGCGGTACTAGGACGTTGGTCATGGACCGAACGAGGGGTGTGCCTGCATGTTGCATGTGTATTGCCCAATACATCGAAATTCTGCATATGGCAATGGTTGACACATTGCCCACCCATGCAGATTATTCACATCAAAGTACATCAAGTACGACGATGCTTTCGATGGATCGTACGACTGCATGTACTTATTATTGGCTTTCGCGTATCTACCTGAACATTGACTTAATCCGCCGCGTATACCGCGTTCGACAAACAGGACCATGTCGATATCTGTTAGTAATTCGAAATTAACTTTTGTATGCTTCAGTATAGCATCCCACGTAAAACCGTGCAGAGTGTAATAATACGCGGGATCGAGTCCGTATCTTATGATACAGCTTTCATGAAAATTTTCAAAAATATCGGCCAACAGCAATAAATCTGTTTTCAAATACAAATCGCTATACTCGCCAAGGGTTTGAATGGAAAACCGTATCCACACGTTCTCGGCGTGCGCGTACTCGCTCTCCGATACTGTATCATCCGTCAAGGAACTGTCAAATGATTCGCGCGATGGCAAACATGATTGTTCCAACTTTTCGGCACAGTCAATGTACTCGTACGGAAAAACACCCTTTCGCGTCAATAATTCGAAATCTTCGGTAGACAAATATTGAAACTCGGTTCGTAAAATTCTAAATTTGCTTTTATCTAAGAAAGACGCTAATTTATCGAGACTGGTACTCAAGAATTTGTATGAATCGATGAATCTCAATTTTATACAATTTCGCGACGGTCCATTTGGATCTTCGACACTTTTTGTGAATGAGATGTATTTTTCTTTTGTTAGGGGCAATACACTGACGGCACCCTCGAAGGCTCTAGCTATTTCTTCGATAATAAAATGCGAATCGTAACCGGACAAATTATAAAAAACTATGGGAATGCAAAAAGAGTTTTTATAATTTAGATTACAATTGGAATGCACGGGACCTCTGTACCGACCGGATAGATGGCAATGATAGCGCACCCTCGTATCGTTTTCTCCAAACGGTTTTTCGCAAATGTGACAATGCGTCGCGTTGCGAAATGCCTTCTGCTGTTCGCTCGTTAAAACATCCATTTATATGTTATTTGATAAAATTGATTTAACAAAATGTGCCAAATTCTTTAATTCTTCGACGAACCAGGAAACACAATTCGTGAATCGTACGCGCATTGAACATAATATGCAATACTAAATACTTTATGATGCTGGTATGTGTATCTTGGTGCTTCTCGATCAGTTTTCTCCAGAATGCACTCGAGGTCGGCGTACACCACAAATGGAAGTCGCTCTTTCCGGATGTAGTTGTTGAAGCTGAGCCACTTGCTTTCATCATCTGATAATACGATTGCGCATTCGTTCATCTTCTCGCAATCTACGGTGTGAGCTTTCAGCTTCTCACTCGAACTAAAGTAGTGCAAGCATCTGCAATAAAAAGACATAAAATTTTTTCAAACATAACATTTAAAAAAGAATTATTTTTACTCAATTGTGAGCTCACGAGGCGAGACAAGTTTTTGATCCACGCGAAATGTCCCACGCCGTTTGCTCCTTCTAAATACAGCAAATTGACATGTCTCTCCATCTTCCGTGTGGCGAGCCATATCGGTAGAACCTTTTTTTCTTCAGTGGTGTAGACGTTGATGGAGATGTTGTTGACGTGTTCAAACTTTTTAATTTGGTTCAATTTCATTGGAAATTCGATATCCTGGATATTCAACACCGTTGAATAATGAGGATATTTCGATGCCCGACATGCGTTCCTTTCGGCTGGATGCAGAGCGGCCACTACTGACCACGCGAAACATTCATTGTCGTTCGAGCATACGTTGATTACAGCTCTCTTTAGTTGTATTTCTCGCGGTAATTGTATGGTACATCCAGCATGCAGCGGCATATATTTATTCACGTTAACAATTAAATTGAGTATACGCGACAGCACACATCCGCTATCCCGTTCTTGAAATTCTTCCAGCGATGCTAGGGTGGTTTATTCCTAGGTTTATTCCTAGTTCTCGAGGGTATTACAAGATTATTGTTATTATGAATTTATATTACGTATAAAAAAAATAAGATCGCACGGGCGCTACGCAAAGGTGTGTATGCTAAAAATAACTGCGGATAAGAAAGGGAAATGTGTGTGGGAGGGGAGATTTGTTGTTTCAGCATTTTTTTGTCCGTCTGATAAAGAGTGGGGGATGTTATATAAAAATGTCTAAACGCGTTTTTTTCAATCATTGTTCGCAACATCGTTCTATCGCCTCGTATTGAAACATCAGCGATGTGGTCCAATGCTGAAATCGCTCGAGCAACGCGAGAAAATCTTCCGAACAAGAAGTTCAACCAACCATTAACAAAGAAATCGCGCACACAGTAAGTTCTTTGACAACATATTACAAAATATGCATTCAAAAATTCAATATCCTTTATAATTTTTTTTTGTTTCTCTTGTCAGTGATAGCGATAATGTTCATTCGGAACGTAGAGTAACACGCGTGATGCGTATACTGGGGAGGAGATATCCCCTGACGGATACATTCTACAAGTATCTCGACATCGGGGTTCGAATCGGTGGTTCCACTCTCGTGGAAACGAAATTAAATTTTCTATGGGTACGTGGAAAGATCTTCAACGAAAGAGACATAACATTCTGCAGCTTTGCTGATACATTGGGAACCTCGAGCGAGCCGATAAGTATTAATGATGTAACAGTTAAATTCCGACAACTAAACGACGTAAAACTCGCAAAAGTCACAAATTCTACCGTCTTTATGTTCATGAGTGAAAGAACCGTACAAAAGTTGTTCGCTTTAGAATATTGTATCGATCACATGTACAGTTGGCTGTCTGAAAACTTGTACTTGGTAGAATCTAAATAAAACAAGGTTATAGAAATAATACAAAATGCTGTAATGAAGGATTATGCAAAGGCAATTGTTGAACATGAAAATTTTGAGCGTCATTCATTGATTGACTCTGAATTGTTAGCATTAGGTTTAGATGTAATGCTGGAATACAGTTATCAATAAAAGAATAGCTTGGATATATGTGTCTTTATTTCTAGCGCATTTCCTCCAATATCATATTCTCATCCGGTGTAATATTTCAAAGCACGTTCTCGAGTATTCTCATCGCCAACGCATGATGTCACCTCTACCGTTTCTTTAATATCTAGTCCTTGAGAAATTGTATCGCGCAAATAAAAGATTTGCTGCCGGATTGTAATTTGCAAACTTTGCGTTTTTGGATCTTCTGCACGAGGTCATCATCGCGAGACGTTCCTACCGATGGCTGCGTCAAAGATTGTAATGTAATATTATATGTTGCACGGGGCATGAATGTGAGGAAGAAAATACTTGGGGGCGAGAGAGAGAGAGAGGGGGATCCCGCGGGGCCCGAAAGAACACCCCCACTCCTGCGCGCGAAGAGGACGGTTCCCCCACCCTTACGCGCTTATTTCGTTACATATAAAATTTGCGGTTTTCTTTTTTACCGATCACTGATAATTACCGACCGGTGGT
>NC_071977.1:16237096-16267489 GCF_026283585.1 Hylaeus volcanicus
TTGCGGTTTTCTTTTTTACCGATCACTGATAATTACCGACCGGTGGTGTCCCCCTTTACCTTACCGACCGTAGGTAATAATTACCGACCCCCGCCCACCACTCGTGTCCCCTCGCCCTCGGTTCCCCCCGCCCCCCTCGCTCTCGATTCCCCCCTCCCCCGCTCCCCGCACCCCCCTCGGAGCTCCTGAGTTAGAACCGGCCTAGCTATACTACTGTGTTATCCGGCTTGAAGGACCAAATGTTCGGGGAAACCGCCGCGAATTTAAATATTCTAACCGAGAGTTCCTCCCGTTATTAAATAAATGCTGGTTAAACCCAAACGAAGGAGTTTTTCTTTTAATTTATCTCCTACACAGCGTATCGCACTGCGTAACTGGCCGTAAAACTTGTCGGCAATGCGCGCGGAAACTTTGAGAACGTTCGGCCGAACGTGAAAAAAACTCGCGGTTGGAGGAACGGAGACAGGTGAAAGAGTTGAGTGTTCGCTTGTAATATTCGTCAACGACTGATTGCGCGAACAAGGAATTCGAGGCAGATCGAGATAGATCGGAGATTATCCGGCGCTTCCCGCTCCCCGCCTCGGGGATCGAGCTACTCAATCCACCTAATCGTCCACGACGGGAATGACAGGCATCGCCCGTTCGATAGTCGATCGCCCGAAATTGCTCGCGTCTCGTCTCATCTTTTATTTTAAATGTAAAGTTAAATACAACTGCGTTTGGGAAGAAGTACATTGGCGAATTTCTCCCAAACAATCATATTTATAGTTTAAATAATTTTTATAATTATAATAATTTTAATAACAATGTAAATTTTAATAATTTTCAAAAATTTCGATGCGAGGCTTGGGGTGACAGATTTTGTATGGGGAATTTGGAGAGACCGATGGGTGGACCTTCTCAGTCGTCGGCCGCTTGAAGTGTTTCGAACATCTCTCACACCTCTGGGTCGTTCTCCACCTCCAGCTTGGGTCTTTCATTTGGCGGAAGCGCCATAATCCTTTTATAATCCTCGTCCACGTCTTGCGATAGCCACGTCTCGCCGGTTCTCGTAATGCTGGGTGAGGTAGCGGAGTATGTACACCTGGTAGCATTTCTTGCAGTATTCGAGGTAGTTTATCTCGACAGTGTGCCTCCGTACTCCAGGGTGATGAGCTTGTACACCATTTCCACCCTGAACAATTCCTTTTTGAATTGACTCGTCCTTGTAATTTTGTGGAAATAGCATTTCTCACAATATTTCCGTCCGCTAGGAAGGTGAACGGCAGCTACCTTTTGGAGGCAGCCCAGTTGGTGTGGCCGGTGGAGGTCAGGCAGGACTTCCTCGAAGAAAGTGCGACGCTCCAGCCTCATTCTGGCGCTTGTTCCGGTTTCTATAGTTAATTAAGACAGAAGAAAAGAAATTCGCAACTAATCGGATAGATTTTTGAGACCTATTGTCTCCTGTATATATATACGCATATATATACGCTTTTGTTATCCCCTCTCTCTTTATTTTACTTTATTCACTTAACAAAAAAATAATAATTTAGAATAGGTAAGGTATGCCGGTTCTGGAACAGTGAGATCTCAGGGAGGCGCGTATGGGCGAGGATGGGTGGGGGGGGCTTGTGGGTGGGGGAAACAAGGGGCGGGGCCTCGTGGGTGGGGGAGTGTGACGTTCACTTTTGATTGAACACCTTTTCGAGGCGCCATTTAATTGGCTGCCCCTCTTTGTGTTTTTTATTGGCTGCCCCTCTTCGTGTTTTTTAATTGGCTGCCCCTCTTCGTGTTTTTATTATGAGTTAATAAGGCCCCACCTCCGCCCACTTTTGATTGAACACCTTTTTGAGGCGCTATTTAATCGGCTGCCCACACCCCTTTAAAGTGCGCTAATGGATCTATTTCAAAGACACGTGCAAAGATTCGCGAAGTTTCGCGAGTCGAGGACAAATTTAAAAACTGCAAGTTAAACGTTCTGTGTTACATCTTAATGTCATACGTAATGGAATGCATTCTTTGCAAATGTATTATTCGCGGAAGATTAGATCATCACAGATCCATACCGACTCACGATCGAACCATGAATACAGGATACTCTATTTCATGGGCATACATGAAGGAATGCGCTTTTCCGCGGTGGAATATTCGAGACACCGATGTTGTCTCAGGGACAAAGTCAAAAACTGCAAGCTAAACGTTCTGTGTTACCAGCATCTGCCGCCAGTGATTCGCGCTTATGAAGAAAGAAATAATATTCAATTGTAGGTGTATCAAAAACTAAACGTTTCATCTCTCTCTCATAGAGAAGGAGAGTGATATAATAGGATACATCTCGATGAAACGACTCATTAGTTTGAAGAATCATGGCGCGTGAATTCAAAGTACCATCCCTGCAAGAAATTGCATTGTCAAAGCTGTTTCTACACGGTGTTGAGAAATTAGAACACACAGATCAAAGGATAGTACGACATCTCGTTGAATGCGTTTACAATGATGATAGTGTGTTACTGTATTGTATAATCCGCAAAAAAAAACAGAGACTCAATTATAAAAAATTCTTCTTCCGTAACTGGTTGTGTGTACAGACCTCGCGATCTGTTCTACGATCTTATTATCAAATCAGTAGTTTTATTGGAGATATTGCATGTTGCATCGTGGGAAGAAGAGAAGATAAAATCTCTGTTTATTTGTAAATTGCGTGTTTACCAACGCATGGACAACATAAAGTACCCAACTTTATACCCCATTGCATACTATACTCGAAAGAATGAATATAAATTTGTACTCCCTCGTTTTAAACAATGTCCACATAAGAAAAAGAACTCCTTTTTGGATTAATTCTCAAGAATAGCGGTAAAGTTTTACCAAACTCCAGCAATGTATTCGTGGAAGATTAGGTTTCAGTCACGTGCAAAGATTCGCGGTAGGATCTTCGCGACACTGATATGTTGCCTCAAGCACAAAGTCAAAAAACTGCAAGCTAAACGTTCTGTGTTTCACGAGGAAGGAGAGTGATATAATAGAATACATCTCAATCGAACGACTCATTAGTTGCATACACCTTGCTAAGGTACATAAAGTTAAACATTACGGTGTCCAAGAAAGCAAACAATCATGGAGGTGCTGGTACGTGCGGTGAAGACTTTGAGAGAAATGCTTTCTCTGTCGCATACCGCGAGTGAACTCAAATCATGGTCGGAACAATGCGACGAGTGGTTGCGATTGATCGCAGAGTATTCCCAAAATCAAAATTTGTCAGTAGGCGCGAAGCAACGGTAGATATCGTGTATCGCACAAATCAAGACTTTGAAAGCGTTAGCACGAGCGCGATTTACGCGTAGCGGGACTGGACTTTTGAAAGTGCGTCGACCGAATGCGTCATCATGGGAAGAAATTGAAAGCGTGTTTAGGAATCTACCATAGCGTGGTAGTAAATATGGAACACATTGATCCGCGTCAATTTTTGCAACATGCATGTCCTATGGTGATCCAGCGGATGACAGACTTTATAAACGAGTACAATTCCGTTAAAGTTAATACTGTGCTTAACGTGGAATTCGTATTGAAGAACAAGGTGGATGTGAAGAGTTTTCAGATGCGGAATCGCGAACTGTACACGGTGTTGAATTTGCACGAGTGGTACGAGAAGGACATGATGGAACCCATTCTAGCATCGTTGGAAGAGTTCCAAGAGCGTGACAGCGGATGGGCATTTTCACGTATATCGAACCTGCAGATAAACATTAATAACTACAATCCCTTGCGCGCCGGCTGCAACGTTCCTATACCTCGAGAAATTCGGGTCAAAAAAGCTGTGGTGAACGTGAAATCTGACGACAATGCGTGTTTCTTTTGGGCAGTGATCGCCGGACTTTATCCTGCAAATGGTATGCCAAGTAGACAATCCTCGTACCCTCACTACGGTACAGTGTTAAACACGGATGGCATAGAACTTCCCATGACTCTGAACCAAATCCCAAAATTCGAACGGCAAAACGAGATCTCCGTGAATGTTTACGGGTGGGAAGATGGGAAATGCGTTCCATTGTACTTGACTTCCAACAAGCGGGATAGACATGCGAATCTGCTGCTTGTGCAGAGCAAGGAAGGGCCGCGGACTAATCACTTTGCCTGCGTGAGGAACCTCTCTCGCCTTGTTTCATCGCAGCTAAACAAACATCACCATAAAGTCCATATATGTGACAGGTAAGAAATGTTTCATTCTCTTTACATCTTGAAACATTCGTGGTATTTTCATCGAGTTCTTATATACTAATTTCATGCTTTACATTCCAGGTGTCTTCATTATTTTCACTCAATTGAAAAGCTCCAGAAGCACCTCGTGGACTGCCGGCGGGTAAACGATTACGCCATCGTTCTCCCTTCGGAACAGGACAAATGGCTGTCCTTTAAGAAGTACAGCCGCAAGGAGAGAGAGCCCTTCGTCGTATACGCCGACTTTGAGTGCCTGCTCGCAGACGTGACACCGGAGGACCACGCACATCCGCGCAGCTATCTATATCAGCGACATCAGGCGTTTAGCGTAGGTTATTATCTACACTGTTCATACAACACCTCTTTAAGCGTATATCGCTCGTATCGATCCGAAACGGATTGCGTAGAATGGTTTGTGAAAGAATTGTATGATTTAGCGCATCAATTAGAAGCAAAGTTCCGAACCGTAGAGCCGATGAAATTTACGGAACAGGATTCGGTAAATTTTCACGAGTCTAACCATTGTCATGTGTGTGAAAAGCCGTTCACCACAGACGATGCAAAGGTTCGTGATCATTGCCATTTCACGGGAAAGTACATAGTTGCAATCTAAATTGTCAAAATTCATTCACAGTGCCTGTAATATTTCATAATTTATCTGGCTACGATGCGCATTTTATAATTAAACAATTGGCCAACGCATTTGAGGGTAAAGTAAATTTGCTGCCGATGACAAAGTAAAAGTACATATCTTTCACGAAACATGTAAAGGATACTGCGCGAGATAAGAAAAATGGCATAAAATTTCGTTTCATCGATTCATGCAAATTTTTGAGCTCGAGCCTCGATAAGTTGTCATCGTATCTTGGAAAAGAAAGGCTGCGAATCATGAAGAAAGAATTTCAACATCTTTCGGACTCGTAATTTGATCTTCTTACCCGCAAGGGTGTGTTTTCGTATGATGATGTAACTTGTTATGATAAATTAAACGAAACTCGTTGCCTGCTCACCAAGACTTTTACAATCGATTGAATGATAAGAACATATCCATATCCGATTACGAGCACGCAGTAAACGTTTAGAATTATTTTAATATCAAAACATTAGGCTAATACAGCGATTTGTATTTAAAAATTGATATATTATTATTGGCTGATGTGTTTGAAAATTTCAGAGACGATTGCATTCAGAGCTATAGATTAGATCCGGTATATTACTATAGTCTTCCTGGTTTTACATGGGATGGAATGTTAAAGTTTACAAATATCAAATTTGAATTATTAACTGACGTGGATATGTTAATGTTTTTCGAGCCCGGCCTTAGGTTGAGTGCCTACCGGGCGCGTCCCCAGGCGGCGGATAGGGGAACGACCTAGTTTGCCGCGGTCAGACTCGCACCGGGACGCGGATCCCATCCCGTGACCGGTCGGAGAGGTCAAGGCGACTGGGTTAAGTGGGAGCTATACGGGACCTGGCTAGCATAAAACCCAGCCCAGGGAAACTAAGGCTCCTGCCGCGGACCAACACTCTCAGGAGCCGTGGCTGCGATTGTTATGATCGAGGCTGTGGTACGGGCCCAGCGACCCCGAGGCATCCGAGCAGTATGGGCGAGTGCGTGCGCGTCTGTGAATGGATGTGCGCGTGTGCGTGTGAGCGTGGGTGCGTACGTGTTGGGTGAGTGTAAGTGAGCGAACGGACTGCGGTCGATGCGCGGGGGATATTCCTTGTAGACTAGCCAAGGGGGGAGTAGTAGCCCCCTGACCGTGGCGGGACATGATGTTAATACCTGACCTCTGTGTGAATAATAAGGGTAAAAGTAAGACCGACCTTTATGTTTGGCAAAGGTCCCGTGAAAGCACATGTTACACGTGGGAGAACCGCTCATGCCCTTGCAGTACGGAGCCAATGCAAGGGTTGAAGCCATGACATCGGGCGCAGGAATGGAGGATTACCTGGCCAGTATTTCCTCATACCCTATGCAACGGGGGGAAAACCGCTGCACCGTCTAGCCTGAGGCTGGAACAATATCCGGGTCGGATACCAGTGAGTTCCTTCGATAAGGGTGACGTTAAACCTTTAGCATCAATCATGGAGCGGGCCTATCCCGTAACATTTTCTAGTAGAGTCATACGGTGTCGATAGGTGTGGCCTACCGACAAGTCGCTTCTCGGCTTTGACACCTATAACTAGGGTTTTTTCAACCGGCGGGGATAGTAGCCACACTGCGGTGTGGCTCCCATAATGGGCGAACCGTAGTAAGCGCAGAAGAAAATTAATATGGAAGAAAAAAATAAAAAACAAAAAACTGGAGGAGAAAGGGCGCTGTGTCCCCGTGTCGAGAAAGACCTCGGCGACGATGTCTTCTCTTGCGAGGAGGAAGAGGAGGCCTTCAAGCCGAGACAGAGCTTGGCACGGAGCCCTCTTAGGACAGGGACGAGGTCCCTAACAGAGGACCCCGGAGAATCGGCCGCTGTAACAGCGGCGCCCCAAGATATAGTGGAGACGGAGAAGGTGACTCCGCAACCAGCCCAACCCTGTGACGGAGCTCCGATGCTGACCCGCCTTATCCAGGAACTGCGGGAGGTGGTAAGCCAGATGACGGCTGCCACCATGAAACAAAAAAATGTTGCAATGGCAATAAAAAATGGATTGCCGCGTAAGGTGGAAATTGCGGACGCGATGGAGACCACCTGGCGCGTCCAGGTGCGGCAGGAAGCAATCCTGCGGAAACGCATCAGGGAGGAACGCTCCAGTCCGGACTCATAGCCCTCTCCAGCTGAGAAACGTCTCAAAGACGGAGAGGCACAGTGGAGTACGGTGGTCAGAAAAAAGAAGACCAAGGTAAAGAGCAGCGACGTTCCCGTGGCCACAAACCCGGGAATACCAATCCTGCATCCTAAGATGACAGACGGGAAGAAGAAGAAGAAGAAGTCAAGACGCAGACGGCGAGCCGCAGCAGTAGCGGTAAAGCATGCCGAGGGAGCCAGCTACGCCGATGTTCTGGCGAAGCTGCGCTTCCAGGTAAAACCCGAGGATGACGGAGTGGAGATCAAATCCATCCGGCAAACGCGAAGCGGAGAGGTCCTTCTGGAGCTCGCAGGCAAGGCGAAGCCTAAAGAAAAAGCCTTGTTCAGCGAGGCCATTAAACGGGCTATTGGGAAGACGGGAACCGTTCGGCGGATGGAGCCCAAAGAGTCCATTGAACTGAGGGATCTCGATTGCCTCACCACAGTAGGTGAGGTGGAAGAGGCCCTCAAGACAGAGCTGGGTGAATCCGCCGGAGATATAAGGGTCTTCGTGACGAAAGAAAACGCGAGGGGCCAGAAAATGGCAATCGTGGAACTGGAAGAACCCGCAGCGGCCAAACTAATGGACCGGGGCAGGATACGGGTCGGGATGGTAATATCCATCGGGCCGTTGGAGCCCGATGCTACAGATGCCTGGCATACGGGTATCTGGCACGCGGCTGCAGGGGACCAGACCGACAGGATAATTGCTACCGGTGCGGGGAGAAGGGACATCTGGCAACTAGCTGCCAAAAGCCCCCCCGGTGTGCGGTATGCGCCGACATGTGGCGCAAGGGGGCGGACATGCAACACGTCCTAAGTTACGGTGCCTGCAAGGCGTTCCGCGATGCCTTAACGGAGGCAAAAAACAAGCGCGATGGCCAAGGTACTCCAGGGAAATCTTAACCGGAGCAGAGTTGCGGACGCCCTCCTCGAGCAGCTGCGGCGGGAGCGGGAGGCTGACGTCCTACTGCTCTCTGAGCCGTACAGAGCTCGAAAGGGCCCAACGTGGTTCGCCGACACGCTGGGGACCGCAGCGATTTGTATACCGGATCCGTCCAGGTTCCGGGTCCAAGCGCGCGGAGCAGGTGCCGGATTCGTCTGGGTAAGGGGGGAGGGTCTGACGCTAGCTAGCGTGTACCTTTCCCCTAACAACCGCATCGTGGATTTCCGCGATAAGATTGAAGCCCTCGAAGACACCATCGGTGAGCAGGAGGGGGGATGGATTGTCGGAGGGGACTTCAACGCGAAGGCGGTCGAGTGGGGAATGCTCAGACCGGACACCAGGGGACGATATGTCGTCGAGATGGCGGCACGCCGTAACCTGGTGATCCTGAATCGAGGGTCGTCCACGACCTTCCGGAGGTTTGGTTATCAGGAGACCATCATTGACATTACGATGGCTTCTGAGGGTGTCGCCCCCCGCATCGAGGACTGGAAAGTCCTCGAAGACTATACGGGGAGCGACCACCAGTACGTAAGTTTCCGGATATCCGGGGAAAGGAGAAGGAGCAGGGTTTCACCCGCTCATCGAGGGTGGAACCTCAAGACGCTCCAAACTGTGCGCTTCGAACAGGCCCTCCAGGCTGGCCTGCAGAACATCTCGCGGCCCGCCAGGAGGACCTACACCCGGATATCGGCAACCATGCACGCAGTCCGCGATGCGTGTGATGCGTCGATGAGCCATGGAAGGCCACGCAGAGCCACTCGGCCTGCGCACTGGTGGTCGGAAGCTGCTCGAAAAAATGATCAGGCCCCGCCTCCTGACGGCCGTTCAGGAGGCGGGCGATCTATCGAGTCGGGCAATTCGGCTTTAGACGCGGAAGGTCGACCGTCGACGCCATCCGGGAAATAACGGAGGCTGCCAAAAGGGCAGAGACGGGGAACCGACACAGCTGGCATGTCATCCTGGTAGCCACGCTGGACGTCAGGAACGCTTTGAACTCGGTGAGCTGGGCGGGGATACTCGCGGCATTGGAAAATACCTTCCAATTGGCGGGCTACCTCCTTCGCCTAATGGAGGATTACCTCTCGGACCGCGTCCTGGTATACGACACGGTCGAGGGAAGACGGAGGAGAAAAGTCTCCGCAGGAGTGGCCCAGGGGTCCATTCTAGGACCAGACCTCTGGAATGCGTTTTATGACGCCATCCTGCGGATCGAGTTCCCCAATGAGGCGTTCCTAGTGGGCTACGCGGACGACATAGCGGCAGTTATCGTCGCCCGCAACACGGAGCGCGCGCAATATGGACTGAATCAGATCATGAGGCGGGTACAAAGATGGATAAACGACGCGGGTCTTCGGTTAGCTACCGAAAAGACCGAAATCGTCGTCCTATCGAGGCGAAGGATCCCCACCGAAATACCCTTTAAGGTGGGGGTCCATACGATCATAGCCAAAGCCACCATCAGGTACCTGGGGATCCAGCTTGATACCAGGCGGACCTTCTGGACACAGATAAAGCAGGCGGCCGGCAGGGCGGCAATTACCGCGTCGTCCCTCTCCCGCCTCATAGCCAACATCGGAGGACCGAGGCCGGCGAAGCGGAGACTGCTCATGACCTCCATAGAATCCGTACTGCTGTACGGTGCGGAGGTCTGGGCCGAGGCACTCCGCTTCGAAAAGTACCGTCGCAGGATAGCGGCGGTCCAAAGGAGGTGCGCGCTCCGAGTAGCCTGTTCGTACAGGACTGTTGTGGAGCCAGCTGTGTTGGTAATAACGGAGATGGTGCCCATAGACTTGCTGGCGCGAGAACGCAAGCAAGTCTATTAGGCGATAAGGTGCGGCTGCAGCAAGGCCGACGCGAAGAGGGTGGCGCGTGAGGACACCATGCGTCGATGGCAGCAGAGGTGGAGCGACGAAACCCGGGGGCGCTGGACGACTAGGTTAATCTCTAGCCTCAGCCCCTGGGTCAGTCGGAGACACGGCGAGGTGGACTACTACCTTACCCAATTCCTGAGCGGCCACGGGTACTTCCGCAAGTACCTTTGCAGGATGGGTAAGGCCACCTCGCCGTTATGTGGATATGGCTGCTTCGACGCGGAGGATGGTGTCGAGCACACCTTCTTCGCGTGCAGCCGATGGAGCGCCGAGCGGTTCGCTCTCCGACACGAGGTAGGCCCGGTCACGCCCGATAACATCGTGGGGGTGATAGCAGAAGGCTGGGAGAAGTGGAGGGCCGTTGCCAACTATGTGCGCCGGCTGCTCCAGCAGAAGAAGACAGAGGAGTACCGATGGAACCCCCTAGCTCCGGCATAGGGGGCTTCATCGGCTATTTCAAAATGCTTCTCACGGGCCACCTCATGTTGCGAGAGCCAGAGACACGCGAACGCGTAGATAGGCGCGCAGTGACGACGACTCCCCCACCCCCCCGAAGTTATGTGTTAAACAGTTCCGGGGGGGAAAAAACGAGTCGCAGATAGGGTTAGCTGCGAATGTGAGGGGCCGGGGCTTGAGCTGACCCTGGCCCCCTGAGGGGATATAATTCCCCTCGGGACGGGCCGAGGTTGTGTGGTCGGCCCGTCCCCACTTGGACCAACGGGTCCTGTGGGGGCGCATGGGGGGTGGGGTGGCGAGGGTCGGGGCGTGCCGGATCACGCCTCCGACGACCCTCCCTTACCGGTGTCGGCGTCTTCTTGTCCTGGCGTTCAGGAAGCTCTTTGTTTCCTGAACCAGTACAGACACGAAGATGCCGGGGGCTGTGGGTGGACCGAGCGGGGGCTCGGGAAGCCCATTCCGACGGCCCCAGGGATGGGGACACCGGGCGGGTCCCTCCGCCCGGGGTCTTGAAGAGTAGATAGTGGGGGAAGCTAACACCCTCCCCCCGGGATTCATGTAAGATGGGAAGCGTCCTGCGAGTACTCGCGTGATCCAGGCGCTTCCCATGTAGCTTAGGTGGGTGTGGGGTTTTAGTGGGTAGCCATCGCGGACGGGCGCGCCTTTGGCGCTCCCCTCCCCGATGGTAGTCCCACATAACCTCGGTTTTTCCCCCCGGGAAACCGTGGTATGTGTAACGCATTTCCCCACAATAAAAAAAAAAAAAGATAGGGTTAGCTGTTTTTTTAGTGGGTAGGAATCCCACATACCCCGGGACTAAAGTGGCCCGTCCCAGGGTTGTTGGTCATCAGAAGATTTTTCAGCTGTTCCCCTCACCCAAAAAAAAAAAAAAAAAATATTTTTCGAGCGTGGAATACGTGGCGGTCTGAGTCAATGCTCGCACCGCTACGCGAAAGCAAATAACAAGTACATGCAATCATACGATCTATCGAAACCCTCGAAATATTTAATGTATTTTGACGTAAAGAATTTGTATGGTTGAGCCATGTCTTAACCTTTACCGTACGGAGGCTTTCGATGGATCGATGAACACGAAGCGTCCGAGTTCGATGTAAACTCTATTCCCACGGACGGGCCCGCGGAGTACATTCTAGAAGTAGATTTAGAGTATCCCCGTGAACTTCATGATTCACACGCCGATCTTCCGCTGTGTCCCGTGCGCGAGAAACTGCCAGGTAAACGAGATGAGAAATTGCTTACCACGGTATGTGATAACGAGCGCTACGTCATACATTACTGGAACCTGCAACAATGCCTACGTCACGGACTCCGCTTGAAAAAAATTTATCGCGTTCTAAGATTCGGTCAGTCTCCATGGTTGCGCAGCTACATCGAACTGAATACAATGTTGCGAACGCAAGCTACAAACGAATTTGCCAAGAATTTGTTTAAATTAATGAACAACGCTGTATTCGGTAAAACGATGGAAAATGTGCGTAATCATGTAGATGTGAAATTAGTTACACATTGGGATGGTCGATACGGAGCGGAAGCCCTTATTTCCAAACTGAATTTTCATAGTTGTAGCATTTTCAATGAAAATTTAGTAGCAATAGAATTGCGTAAATTGAGAATTAAATTCGAAAAACCCGTGTACGTAGGTATGTGTATTTTGGACATATCAAAAACATGTTTGTATAGTTTCCATTATGATTACATGCTTCCAAATTTTGGTCAGAAATGTAAAGTTTTGTATACAGACACAGATAGTTTAATTTACGAGCTCGAGTGTATACAGACACAGATAGTTTAATTTACGAGCTCGAGTGTATACAGACACAGATAGTTTAATTTACGAGCTCGAGTGTATAATATTATGAAACGCGATATAGCTAGATTCGATACGAGCGATTACGCCGAAGGTAACGTGTACGGTATGCCACACGTCAATAAGAAAGTGCCAGGTCTGATGAAGGATGAGAATAACGGTGTGATAATGACAGAATTCGTGGGACTGAGAGCAAAGATGTACGCTACTCGCGTGCTTGACAAGGATGATGTGAAAAAAATTAAGGGAATAAAAAAGAATATTACAGTAGACAAAATAACTTTTGATGACTACATACAGTCTTTGAAAAATCATACAGAAACAACAATTAGACAAAACTGCATTCGATCAAAATTACATAACGTGTATTCGATTAGCGAACAAAAAATTGGTCTTAGTCCACACGATGATAAGAGGTGTGTGTTGACGTATGGTGTAAATACCTTGCCGTGGGGGCACTACTGCATTGCGGAAGAAAATGATGATGACGTCGAAATGATGTAAATAATTATGGAAACTTTGTAAACATTGTAAATATTTATTTTCATTATATGTATTATAATTATTATATTTATATTTACTTATTTTTTTCAATAATTATTTCTTACAAAACATTTCTTTTATCGATCCATGAATTATGAAACGAATCCAATCCCAACCATTTCACGTACACTTTATTTCCTTTCCTACGTATTATCTTTTCTACCAGGTACACATCTGGATCTGCAACCGAATGTAGCTCGTACTCGTAAAATCCTCCTGCGACAGGTTTTCGTCGCGCGCAGGATTGTCGCCGCGGAAAAGTCCGTCTGGCGGGAGCGTGCAGTTCCTCCAGTAATCTCGTCTTCTCTTTGGTCATATTGAGGACTCGAAACTGGACAAAAGAAATTTAAAATGTATGAAAATAATTGTAGGGTGTGATCTATGAATTTTCCGTTGACGTTGCATTCGCCGGTTTCATCCGATTGTTCACTCCTACTGGTCTCTTCTAGATACATCTTGGTTAGAGACTGACATGGTTTACAGCATGCAAATATATTTATTATGTTGAAATAGCAATATCTATGTGTGTTTCACATTGAATTCAACGTACTGTTGCGTAATGATTTCTTCCTGCATCTTTAAACATCTGGCTTCGCATTTTTTCTTTGTCTCAGAGACATAATTTTTAGCTATGCGTTGCAATTGTTTTATTTCCTCTACAATATTATGTTCAACATGCATTTCAACTTGTCGTTGTATGGCCTCTCTCATTTCATTAGACATTTTTAAAATTGTCTCGCGGGTTTCCTTATACATCTTTAATCTGTCCTTCTCCAACTGATTTATCATTTTTAATATATGCGTCAATCTGTTGTCTAAGCAGGCCTTATTCACACCATCGGTATCGTCTTTCGGTTCCGCTAGACGTCTTATCTTCCGCTCTCGTGAGTCGAAGGCTTCACCGTCGAGACAAAGAGTCAAATCATGGATGTAATTTCTATAAGGTATTAATCCACTCTTCTTTGACTCGTTACGTAGCAATACACCGAATTTGTTGATCGACATCTCGAATTGCAATGATGCATATAATTCAAACAGTATTTAATTTATAATCAAACCAGCCTCGCGAAGCTCTTCTATGATTGACATAATTTCGTTGTCGTGACCTGTATGACCGACCGTTCGTGATGACGATAGCAATCTCAGTCTATCTACTAATTCGTTCGGATCGTCCCAATGCACGTAATCAACTGCATTGTCGGTGACCGTAATATCATCAGGCAACAACCCCAAGCACCCTCCTTCGTACTTTTGTCGTACGTTCTCTGAAGATGTACGCTTCAATTGTTTGAAACCGCTTCCTTCACGCTTGTTAAATAGCGATGCAATAATTTTGTTATACTTGTATCCCCGGTTACCCATTACAGGATTGCTCGCCAAGTGACCACACTTGTACGCGTTCGTAACGAGTAATATGTTCTTGTACGTCTGTAGATCGGCACTTGAGTACAACGCATCATCCGGTATTCGTTTAAATATTAATTCGTACAGACCACGAGTACCTCTGTACCTCGTACCGTTTATGATGATGTTGTCGTTGTTGTCCACATAAAAGTTGGAGTTACCAAACATTAATCCATCATTTTTAAAGTATACACCGTAAACGTTGTCTGTTTGTTTTTTACTGTCAACGAAGAAAAAGTTCAAGTATTCTCGTGACAGTGGTCCGAGATTTTTCGCTAAGAACTCATTCACATCCTTATGACTTTCAGGATTCTCAACGATTTCACGCATCGATGTTTCGACAATGTCCTCTTGTGGAATTTCTAGCGTTGAAGTTCCCGCCCTCTCTTCTTCTTCTTCTTCTTCCCGTGCTACTTCGAGAGATACTTCGGAATGTGCCCGAACTTTTTTAAGTAATGCGATACGGCGATAAGGTTTAGATTGTGTAGGTATTGATGTTTCCATATGCAATCTCTTCTTTCCACGATGTTTAGGTGTTACGATCGGCACAGGTACTTGTAATGATAAATGCAGTTCAGGTGGCAACGGTGGTGATGGTGTCGGTGAGGATGACGTCATTTGAAGAATCGAGTTGGAGGATGACTTTGTATTTTGAACCAATTGCTTTAAAGGATCAACGATGGATCGAAACCTGGTTTCCAACGATGCATCGGTATCCACCCTTCGAATCTTTAAAGCTAAATACTTTTTTCGTATAGCTTCGCTCGTTTTACCAATCTCCTTCGTTAAAACCTCTGTCTTCGTTCTTTGCTTCCTTTGAACGTGTTTTTGATCCTTCTCCATGTTTCGTAGTGGTTCGGTAGCGGTTCGATAGGTGTTTCGTAGTGGTTTAAAGTGGTTCGATAGGGATTCAAAGTGGTATCGGAGACGTTTTCCAAACAACTGACTCATCTACTGTACGACAAACTCGTTAAATCCTCGTTGAGAACGACCTTGATGCGTAGGACTATCCTTGTCTATAACCAAAAACCCATAGTTCCGTTGCCACCATTTCGCGCAGAATTCGTTAAATTTTTGAAACGTTAAATCGGTGTTTACATGATCATCATAAACGTGGCGTAAATTCATACTATCCTGTTTGAACAGGATCAGCAAATTGGTATTGTCGTAAATCAGGTGTTTCGGTATTCTCGCGTACGATTGACAAAGATACAGACAATCTACATTCGAATGTCTACCCATGGAAAAATACTCTCTTATTACCTCCTGCTTGTCACATGCCACGTCATCAAATATAAATATAGAATTCGGTAAAGCTTCGTTGGGTGGAACGACATCGCTATTATTTGAGAGTAGTGTTTCCAAATATTGAGACTTTGGCTGTTGCAACGACTTTGAGTACACGTATACACTTTCGAATCGCACACCGTTCGGACTCTCCAGCAAGCTAATGACAACGTTGGTTTTTCCACAATTCGAGGAATCGCAGACTATACCACGTATAGTATCGGGTAACAGCGGTCCGTGTCTCTGGAAGCGTTGAACGGTGTCGTCGAACCTTCTGTCCGAAATTGCTCGAATATCGACGGGCTATCTTACGAAACGCATATTAGTACCGCTGTCGACGTTGTTGCGACAATAAAAAGGGACTAAAATGATGTCGCGGGTATTTATACAAGCGCCGTACAAACGTATCGCTTAGTGTGACAATGACTTTTGTACTGATCGATGGTGATACACTGTTTGATTTGACTGCGGAGCAGCTGGAATACATACCAAAGTTGTACTCTTGAATCGTTTTGCTCGCGACATACATTACTTGTGGGACAAGCTACCGAGACATATGAGAGGCGATCCTGAGGTTCACTCTTATCGCAGGTGCTTCTTACATTACAGTCGGCCGGATCAGCGTACGCACATTGACGGACCATCGCCCATGATCAAAGACTGTTTTCTATGCATAAAAGGAGGGGAGCAGGGCTATTGAACAAGGTGATAAACAAATTACCGTTCGAACTTCATATACCAGGATATCAATTTTGTGGGCCGGGTACATATTTGCAAAAACGTTTAGCTCGCGGTGATCCTGGTATCAAATTTTAGCCGATCAAGCGCGACAACGCATCGCAGCAAGGGGCGCGACTTTTGGTGAAAAAGCAGCAGCAGCGACGGTGTGGGCGGCCATGAAGACTAAGACGAAACTCGGTATGGGACTTGAGGGAAAGAAGAGCGATAACGAGAAGAAGAAGAAAAAGAAACGAGTGTTACCCGTAGCAAAGCGTAGTGGTTTCCTCCTGTTCCTCCTTCCTGCCTTATCAGCCATAGGAGCGCTGACCGGTGGAGCGGCAGGTGTAGCTAAGGCTGTAAACGATGCCAAGGCTGCGCGGAAACAGCTGGAGGAGTTGCAACGTCATAATCGTGCTATGGAAGGTCGCGGAGTACATCTCGCACCGTACAAGCAGGGGGGAGGTTTGAAAAAGAAAAAAAAAACTTCGATCTACGAGAAAAAAGAAACAAAAAAATTAGGGAAAAAACCAATGACAAACATTCAACTAGAGAAACTTGGGAGGAAGAATATACCGTACTTTCGCGGGGTGTACATGCGTGATACTCTTCCGACAAAGGTACGAATCAATGAAAGCGGTATAGTTAACTTGGATAGCAACGATAGGCCTGGTACACATTGGGTCGCATATGTGAAACGCAGTAGCAAGGTGCGATACTTTGACAGTTTCGGGAATCTTCGTCCACCTCGGGAACTGATTGATTACTTTGGGCGGAATGTAAAAATTGTATACAATCATACTCGGTTCCAGAATTTCAATCAAAGCATATGCGGTCAATTGTGTTTCAAGTTTCTTCAGGAAACCTCGATATAAACTTGTGATTTCTGATAGATGCGCCCCATTATTAATTTCATCTTTACTAAACGAGGATGTCTCTAACGTTTACCTTGACGGGTAAAAGCAGCGTGGTCTCGGTGACGCACTTTCCACCGATAAATTTGAGCGATGGACAGTATGAACTAGGTCTCATGGATTTCGCGACGTTTCACACGATACCCAACGTTGATTCGATCAACAATACTTAAGACATGAAATATTGAGAAGATAACCCTCTAAGAATAATTCGTACGATGAATACCCTATCATCGTGCGAGCAAACAACACTATGAAGAGCGAGATACATTGCTCGTATAGAATCGATTTTACGAAACCAAACAATGTGGGATCTCTGCTTGGATTTTCCCCGAAACGTGTTTTATGGTGTTTCCGATGTATGGCACAAGTCGGACTCACCCGTAAACATTACAAACGTTAACATGATTCATATAGAGTGTAACGTAACTACGGGTTCTTACAGTAATGACAGACCTGTTCTCACGATACACGAGTTTTCACCCAGAGTGCCTCCAGGATATAAGATTTCGGAAACGCCACCACGTGTCATTTATCTTCCAATAGTCACGCGATCAATAGATGATTTGACAATTCGTATCGTAGATCAAAACGATCGCTTGATAGATTTTCGTGGAGAGGAAATTACCATCAGATTGCACGTACGACGACGAGACCAACGTTCTGCGTACGATTAAAAAGAGAGGGAGTAATATTATGCTAGTGTACGGTAACGTGGTCAGTAAACCTAACCTCAGTAACCTAAAACCAAGACAAGCGTAACCGCGGTTCTTGATAACACCATGAAGCCACATTCGGTCCTACCAAGAGGAAAAGAGCAAAAAGATACGAAGAAGAAGACACTGAGCGTGCAAAACAAGCGTTTTCTACAATCATTGGGATTCATCGTGAAGCAATAATGTCGGACATATTGGATATTGACGGTACACCTGTCTTTGACAATCGCATAACCAGCATAGAGACACACACCTATAATCCATATGCAAATACTAGACTAGGTTTTCCACTGCATTTTCCCATACTTTTAAGCAATTATATCTAGAGCTAGTGCGTATTCATATAAATTAACTAGAAATTATTTCATGCTTTTCACTGCACCTTTTTCGAAGTCGGTTAAATTTTTTTCCAAAAAATTATTTTATTTCACTCTTTTTAGTGGCAATCTATAACCAATAGATTTCATGCAATAACAATAGTTATGAGCACTATACAGGATGACCCAAAAACGTTGGAGGTCCTTGAAAAGGGTGGTTCCGGGGGGTGGGGCGATTTGAAACAATTTTTCCTTAGCGAGAATGGTGTTCGAGGCGTCGTTAAGGAGATATTCCAGAAACAAAAACCCCTGACCAATCAGAGCGCGAGTATGCCGGTGGAGCGCCTGCGGTAGCGTAGGCTTTCTGTCAATATCTCCTTAACGAAGCCTCGAACACCATTCTCGCTAAGGAAAAATTGTTTCAAATCACCCCCCCTCCCCCCCCCAAAACACCCCATTCAAGAACATCCAACATTTTTGGGACACCCTGTATTGTTGCAAATGGGATTATCAGGAATACATGTGAAAGGATTGATTGCGTTTGGTAAATTCCTTATTGAGCTACACCAGAGCATAGCAATTTTGCACCAACAATGGTTTCAAACAATGGAAATGTCCATACATTTTTGCAAATGGGAACATCACGAATTCATCTATTATGGAATGCGGAAAATTCCATCTCGGTCAGTTAATTCCGTACCGAGTTTCAGCAAAGAAAAGGAATTTTTCAATAGCAATAGTTATAAACAATTAAAAAATTCATAAATTTTTGGAAATATGATCAACGCGAAAACCTGTACGGCAGCAAAATGTAAGGGATTTCATCGATTTCAGGCCAAACATACGTGAAATAGTACGCTCTTTGCGATAAAAAGTGATATAAAGTGGTAAAAACCAAACTAAGGACAAATGTTTTGTTATGGGACCAAATGGCAAATGCTCTTCTAGATGCAAGAAGTTTCAATCTGATTGGTCCATCCGTCTCGGAGTAAGAAGCAAGACAAAATTTTTCTGTTTTAAAAAAAAAAAGCGGCTAAAAAATGACAACTCACAAAATGTTTCTTTTACGCGACCAACTGGAAGAAATATTCGACAAGATGCAAGAGGTTTCACTCCGATTCATCAAGCCATCTCGACGTAATCGTCAAGCATATCTAAAAATCACGGTTTTTTGGTAAAAAGACGGGTAAAAAATGACAAAACGCAAAAAGTCTTGACAGCAAGATCACCGGGGGAACATGCTCTACAAGATGCAACAGGATTCATTCCGATTGGTCAAGTCATCTCGGCGTAATCGGTGAACAGACATTTAAAAAAAAAAATATATATATATATATATATTTTTATGCTGCCAAATGATTAAATGTTTTGTCCAATTTGTTCTTTCGATCGGTTTGCATAGCGAATATCACATATCGCGGTTTCCCCAATTGTGTTGCAGATTTCACAGACCAAGTATGCTTCGTGGTTGTTTGTAATAACGGATATTCATATAGATCCCAGGAGCGGAAACTCATCAAAATCAGTCGACCACTTTCAAGAATACGTAAGAGCGTCAATTTGTTCAATTCATCCAAACCGACGTGAGGCATTCGCTATTGAACTTTAAACAATTTGAGTACAGGTTTCAAAACGGTAGGACCAATCAGGGCGTTTTCATCGTTTCGCGATCGAATTAAAATCAATTCATGGCGCGCATTGATTACCTTGCGTTTATAATCTTCACAGAATTCGAATAACATACCAAGCGGCACGCAAAAATTAAAATCTGCAATTGCAGCCTTTTGCTTATGATATCAGCCAGCATTACCTAACGTTTTACTTTTTTAACCGACTTCGAAAAGGAGGAGGTCACTCAATTCGACATGTATATATATATATATATACATGTATATATATATAAGGGAGGCGGCGCTGTATGAGGTCTACCGAGAGGCCACGGTGGACCTCCAGCGCGCCATCAGGAGGGCCAAGGCGAACGCCTGGGGAGAGCTCCTCGGGACTCTGGATAAGGATCCATGGGGGCGACCCTACCGCATTGGGCTAGGCCGCATGCGCCCGGCCGCCCCCCCTGTCACGGAGTCCGTCGACCCCCCCGTTCTGGAGCGTGTCATGGATACCCTCTTTCCGGTAGATCCGGAGGAGGATCCGCGGCCGCTCCTACCGGCGGAGGCCAGTAACTGGTCCGCCGGTCTGGGGGTCACCGAGGGGGAGGTCGGGATGGCCGTCGGGCAAATGGTGGCCAGGAACACGGCACCAGGGTCCGATGGCATCCCTGGGCGGGCGCTCGCTTTGGCGCTGCGCGTCCTGGGTCCCCGGCTCAGGCGGCTGTTCGACGGCTGCCTAGAGTCGGGGCGGGTTCCGCTGGCCTGGAAGCAGGCCCGGATGGTCCTTATCCCGAAAAAGGGAAAGCCCGCGGATTCGCCCTCCGCGTATCGGTCGATCTGCCTCCTCGACGAGGCAGGCAAGCTCTTCGAGCGTGTGCTCGCTGCCCGCCTGTCGAGGGGCCTGTCCGACGGGAGTATGCAGTTGACTGGCTGCCAATACGGTTTCCGCGAGGGCCGGTCGACGCATGATGCGATCGACCACGTCCATGCCCTCGCGGGCCGGGCGGTCTCTCGGGGTGGGATGGCGTTGGCGATTAGTCTCGACATCGCCAACGCATTTAACACCCTGCCACCGGGCCAGCGCGTCCCTCCGGGCCTGGCGCTTCTGGAACTCGACCTCATGTACCTCCTCAGCCGCGAGTTCCACCCCCCGAGGGCGGCGGGCGGAGCAGGCGATCGTGAACATCGCCGCCCGCTCCACTGCCGCCAGATGGAAGGGCGGAATTACGGCCAGGAGGCCCGCCGCCTCGGCAGAGATGGTACGGTATCCCCGTATGGCCCGCAGGGCGAGCGATGCCATACGGGGGCCCCGTAAAGGGCTATCGACCGCACCACCTCCGCATATAAGCGGCGAACCCTCAACTCTGGCCCCCCGATATTGGGCAGCAACCGCGCTAACGCGGCTGCTGTCCCCTCCATTCTGGGGGCCAGGAGGTCAAAGTGTTCCTTGAAGCGCCAGCGGCCGTCGACGATCAGGCCCAGGTACTTTATGGTGGGCCTGATGTCGACGAAGGTATCCACGACGCGAATCCGGAGGTCCCGATCGCAGGGCGGCCGCCGCGCCCGAGACAATCCGTAAAGCCAGATTGCCTCGGTCTTCGCAGCAGCCACGGTCAGACCCATCCTCCGGATTCGCCCGACAACGCAGTCTAGGGCGGACTCAGCAAGGTGCCTGGTCCTTCCCCAGTCTTCCCCCTCGGCATATAACAGGGTGTCATCCGCATAGCAGATGACACCCGCGCCCGGAGGAAGGACAACCCGCAGCACCGCGTCATACGCAAGGTTCCACAGAAGCGGTCCGAGGACCGACCCCTGCGGAACCCCGCGGTGCGTCTCCCTCGTGTGCACAACCTGGTACCGGCCGGTAAATACTACCTCTCTGCCGCGGAGATAGTCCCAAACCACCTCCAGGAGATAGGGGGGCACCTGGAAATAATCCAGCGCCACCGCTATCTCCCTCCAGGGCAGGGTGTTGAAGGCGTTGGATATGTCCAACGACACAGCAATCAACACCCGGCCCCGAGCGACAGCCCTTTCCCGGAGGAGGCGCAAACGCTCCAACGCGTCCATCGTTGAGCGACCCCTCCGGAATCCGTACTGGCTGTCGCTGAGGTCGGGACCACCGCGCGACAGGTGCTCGAGGAGGCGGGCAGCTATGATTCGTTCAAAAAGCTTGTCCGCCTCATCAAGCAGACACACCGGCCGGTACGCAGAGGGAGACTCTGCGGGTTTTCCCCCTTTCTGGAGGAGAACCAGGCACGCTTTCTTCCACACACTGGGGAAGGTTCCCCGGCGCAGGTTAGCGTCCAAGACGCTCCTGTACGCCGGGCCAAGGACTCCCAAGGCCAGAGCCAGCAGGCTACCGGGTACTCCATCCGGGCCGGGAGCTTTCTTGCCCCTAGCCCGGAGCCCCCCGATAGCCAGGGACAGCTCAGAGTCCGTGACCCGGAATTCATCCGACCATTCAATAGTCGGACTCGGGGCGCGTTCCAACGCACCCTCTCCCCCATCGTTGAGGGGAAGGAGGGTATCAATCACGCGCCCCAGGAATTCCGGGTCTAACCTCTCCGTGACAGGGGACGCCCAAGGGACGTATCTGTGGTCCGACAACGTTTCACCCTTCCAGACCCGCCAGTTAGACACCCAGCGTGAGGCGACGGCTGACGCAAACGATACGTCCACGATGGACCAGCCGTTTCACCTCACGCACGTTGGTACGGAGCCCCGGTTTAATAACCGGAGCTCCGTCCCCTCCGCCCAATCCTGCAGCGCTCCGCCTCGGGAGCCGGTCCTCGGGTTACCCCACGGTGGACCTCGCATTGAGGTCCCCGAGAACCAGCACCGGACCGGCCATGTAGGGGACTAACATAGCCCCCAGCCGGTCCAAAAACCTCTCGAGTTCGGCAGCACTACAATTGGGTGAATTGTAGCATCCTGCGACTAGGAACCTTCCCCATTTTACCAAAACCATCCCCCTGCTCCGTTCGACCACGGTGCAGGGGGGAACAGTCGCCGAACGCCGACGGTACCACATCGCCACGAGGCCGTCCTCGTCCCCGAACCAGTGTGGATGGTCGGGGACTTGGTACGGCTCCGTGGCCACCGCTAGACCAACCCGTCACTCCGCCAGGCGGTGGACCATAACGTCCTGTGCCCGGCGGCAGTGGTTCAGGTTGGCCTGCAATACCCCAAGGGAAGCCCTGTGCGCCATTTCTAGGCCGTCACAGGACCTCCCTCAGACGGCTGCATGGGTAGGGGGAGGGAAATCACCTCCCCTGACGCCACGGCCTCCACCTCCATCGCAGCTGGCACAGAGGAGGTAGACGGGAGTGTAGCATCCCCTCCTCCTCCCCGAGCTGCCGCAGAGGGTGGCGCCACACCTGCCACCCCCCTTCGGCCTTTCTTCTTCTTTGGGGGCGGGGAGCACGCCTTGCTTCCCGCCTTATGTCCCGCAGGCCGGCCCAACTCGGCGCACACCGCGCAGTGCGGGGCCTCACGGCATTCGGCGGCCCTGTGGGTGGAGCTCCCACACCGGTAGCAGTGCCCGCTCCGGTCAATCGCCGCAGTGCACCGCTGCCGCACATACCCTACGGCAAGACAGCGGAAACACTGCAGCGGCCGGGCTGCCAGCACCACCACCTGGGCGAGGGACCACCCCACCCTAATTCGCTTGGCCTTTTCGATGGCCAAGGCCGCCACGGCTGGGCACTGCACCCAAATGGTGCCGAGTCCATTGGGTGGGGCCTTCAGCTCCCCCACCCTCACGGACTCGGCGGTGCAGCCCCCGGCTTTCGCAACCGCCGCAACTACCTCCTGGAGGGTCACGGATATGTCCAGCCCCGTCAAGCGGAATTCCGCCTTTTTGACGGGCCTAGCCACCCTAACCTCCAGGCCCCCCAAGGCAGCGGTCATTTTGGCCGCCAGGGCGTCTGCCTTCGGGCCCCCATCGGCGCCCGGGACCTGAATAATCAGGCCCCCCGTGACGCCCCTCTTCCAGGAGAGGGCCTCAATCCCGAGGGCTCCCAGGTCGACGTCCTGGCGAGCCCTCCTAATGGCCTCCTCGTAGGTGACCCTGCTCCCCTCCGGGACGGTGATTGTCACCGCCGCCGAACGGGGAGGGGCCACCACGCGTGGAGGTGCCCTCTGCGCCCTCGCGCTCCCATTACCCGCGCCCTTTTGGACAGGGCCGAGGCGACGGGCGGGACCAAGGATGGGCGTGCCGCCCTCCTCGCCCTCCGTGCCACCACCTGCGACCAGGCAGCCCCATCGGGATTGCCCGGTGCCGTCGCAGGATTAGTGGGGGGAGAAGGCAACAACCGCTGCGGAACGGTGGATGGTAGGGCGGCTTGGGCCCCCCTCTTCCTCCCCTTCTTCTTCTTCTTCCCCCCCGCCGGCTTAATAATGACGGGGAAGGATTCCCCGCCAACCGCCGGCGTAGAGGAAGCCACGGCACGAACCGCAGCCGCAGGAGTCGTCTGCCCCCCCCCCCCCCACCGCTCCGGCATATCCACCCTGCAGTGGCTTTGCGGGGCGTGGCTGGGGATCCCGAAAGCCCAGGAGGAGCTCGTTTCTGATTGATGCAAATTTCGCTTCAATCAGAGCCCCAATCCTGGCCAGGAGAGCCCCATCGTCCCTCGCCGTGGTGGTCGCCGGAGGCGGCGAGTGGGTGTCGAACCGACCTCCCCGGGCAGGTGGAGACGACGGCCCTGCTAGGGGAGCATCAAGCCTCCTCTTGAGGACCATCATCTCCCCACGCACAGCGTCGAGGGTCTCTCGGAGGCCCTCGACCTCCCGCCGGAGGCTGGCGTTCTTCTCCCTGAGCGTCTGGCCATCCGACTGCATCCTGTCCCACAGGGCTGCAGTCGGTGCGCCGACGCCTACAGGGGAGGAGGCATCCCTGACCCGGGCTTTTTTGGCGGCCTCCCAGGTTACAGGCGGTGACACCGGCCGGTTAGCACCAGCGCGTCGTTTGGCCCGAGCGCACGAGGCCGAGGACATTGACGTCATAGAGACGCCATCGTCCTTGTTCACCCCCAGCCGTGACCCCGCTCCCGGATCGAGAGCAGCAAGGCCAACTCCGGTCCGGCGACCTCTCGAGCTTGCTGCAGATGGGCCTGCAGCCCCCAGCCCGCGTGTCGACGAAGCCCTTGAACTGGGCCTCGACGTCACACCTCCCTTCTCGACCACTTCCGGGCATGGTAACCCCTCCAACACAACGGTGCATGACCGTGTGACATTGCCGTCACCCCTGCTATTGCCGGCCGACCCGGCACCAGTGCTTCCTGCGTTTTTAATTAAGTTGTCCATAGTTTTTGTTTTACCGGCGCATCGTACGCGGCGGGGCAGGCTGCTGGACGGGAACGGGTGTACCCTCGGGGAACATGCCTAACGAAAGACATGCCCCCTACCCCAGTTCCCCGGGGCCCGTCCTTCGCATTTAACCCCCCCGGGAATACCGCACAGGGGGGCACCCGCCCGTAGCAGGTGCGGGCTTCGACACCCGCACCTCACCGCGCACTACTTGGTCGAAGTCCCGAAGGGGCAGGCTCCTGATCCCGCGCGGCACTACCACCTCGGCAGTGCGAGCACACATCAGCCCCCCCCCCCCCCTGAGGCCAGCAGAAGCAAAGCCAGCGCACAGGGGGGAGCACTCCCAGTGGGCCACCGCGCGGAAACGACCTCTCCTCGTCCCTGTGAAGCGGTTTTCACCCCTACTCAGTGTGAGCCTTACCGGCATGGGAGGCCCTGCCAGGATCCGGAGATCCCGCCGGCATCGCCTCACACATCACAGGTGCTACTTCCCGCCTCGTACCCCTCTCCCCGTCAGCGACGCACAACTATGTGCGCCCTCAGGGTCCACCACGAGAAGATGGGGAGAGAGGATTTTAGACCTGGGACATCACTCAAATAGAGAGAACGGATCCACAGTGGGTCAGAGCCACCACTGTGGACGCCCCAGATCCTCCGGACCCCACCTGGTAGCCTGCCGTCGTGGACGGCACCTGCTGCGCCGCGTGCAGCGGCATATGGCCATCAGGATCGCGCGCAGGTATCGCACGATTTCCCACGAGGCGGCGGCCGTCCTAGCGAGGGTCGTCCCCTTTGATTTCGAGGCGGAGGCACACGCCGACGTGTATCGGCGTATGCAAGATCTACGCCGGAACGGGGGCGATCCGCAGGACGGGGCGGTCGAAGCCTACCGGCGCCAAAGGTGGCAGCTGGCCCGCGAAAAGTGGCTGCGCCAGCTCCTGGAGAGCGGCGCCGCCCGAAGGAGGACGGGAGCGGCGGTCCTGTCGAGCTTCGATGCTTGGCTGGACCGCCGACACGGGCGGCTCACCTACCGACTCATGCAGGTGCTCACCGGACATGGTTGTTTCGGTGAGTACCTGCACAAGGTGGGGGCGGAGGGGTCGCCCGCGTGCCACCAGTGCGGCGCGGAGATGGACTCCGCGCAGCACTTGCTGGAGGAGTGCCCGGCCTTCTCGCGAGAGAGGCGGGCAATCCGCCTGGCTATTGGAGGGGACCTCTCGCTGTCGACTACTGTCTCGCGGAAGGAGGATGACGAGCGGGATCGGGAGCGCACCGATCCCGCTCGCATAGAGAGGAGGAGGTTGAGGCGGGCCAGGCGACGGCGACTAGCTGCCGCCCCTGCCGCAGGGGGACTGGTCCCCCCTCCCGTAAACCCTCACCTCCTCCTGGCAGTCTGCCGCATAGGGCGGCCCTGCACACGTAGCCGGCGAGCTCAAGCTTTGGGCTCGCCGACTGCCAGCAGGGCCGCCGGGCATGGGGGGGGGGGGGGGGCCCCCCCCCCCCCCCCCCCCCACTCCTTTGGAACATGCCCGGCGCTTGCGCCGCGGGGGGCCGTTGGCCCCATAGCGGCATATTTCCCTGTGGGTCGGGGAACAGAATACGCCCACAGTAATCCCTGCTTGTCGTAAGAGGCGACTAAAAGGGACAGGCGAGACCGCGGGCTGTGGCACCCGCGGTCAGGTGGGGAGGTATTCACTCCCCACCGGAGATGGCACTCCTCCCTTCGTTGAGGGGGGAGAGTCGCGGGGGGCACCGGTAGCGTTCGTAAGAGATCCCGGTGCCCCTCCCCAATGCGCCGTGGCCGGCCACCGTGAGGTTTTAGTGGGTATTCCCCTTGATATCAAATCAAGGGGCGAGTCCCACACTATCCCCTCCTTATGAGGGGACGTGCGTAAACGCATTTCCTCACGTAAAAAAAAAAAAAAAAAGGGTCGGTATCTCCCAGTAAAGGGTAACCGTTGGGAAGGTTAGGTAAAGAATAAGAAAGGAAAGATTGATATCTCCCAATTAAGGGTAACCGTAGGATCGGTATCGGTATTCAAAACTGAATAATTGTAATAATACAATTGTACAGTGTCGTGTTGTCGCGGTTATTGTATGAATTTAATTACCTAATTGTTGCACGGTGTTAACGCACTGGCGATGCGGGGATCGAGAATGTTTCTATGCCGTAATAGATTTTGTACCGTCCTCGCCGATCTATATGGTTAATGTTGATCGAAAGGGATCTGAAGCCCGATCTCACTGAAGCGCAACTCTGAAGACGATCGACGTGACTATACCAAGTAACTCTTTCGTACTAATCCGCCGAGTAACGAAAATCATGGGTTTATATACCACTAGATATTAGTGGGGATACGTCAGTGATTCCCATATATGGAAATTTGGCGGTTGAGACTTTCGTTACTCAGAGGTGAACATCTGTGGGGCTTTAGGGAAAGTTTAGATAAAGGGTTACCCACGCAACGCGAGTTAAAAGATGATTTCGAGAAAAGTATGGTACAGCTGCAGGGTGTACTTCGGTAAGACCAGACTCCACATTCCAAGGGGTAGATAACATAAATGAACGCGAGCTTCGAAAAGAACGGGTGTGCATACGTAACACTTTTCTCAGAATCATCTTTTAACTCGCGTTGTGTGGGTAAATTATCTAAACTTTCCCTAAAGCCACACAGATGTTCACCTCTGAGTAACGAAAATCTCAACCGCCAAAATTCCATATATGGGAATCACTGACGTATCCCCACCAATATCTAGGGGTATATAAACCCATGATTTTCGTTACTCGAAGGATTAGAACGAAAGAGTTACGCGTAGAGTCACGTAGAGTAGCATCACGTTGATCATTTGCAGAGAGTGCTTCAGTGAGATCGGGCTTCAGTTCCCTTTTGTATCACAATCAACCATATAGATCCGCGTAGCCGGTTTCAATTTTATTTTGGCAATAGAAGCATTCTCGACCCCCGCATCGCCAGTGCGTTAACACCGTGCAACAATTAGGTAATTAAATTCATACACTAACCGCGACAACACGACACTGTACATTTGTATTATTAAAATTATTCAGTTTTGAATATATAATCATTTGTTAACCTTAAAAGGTCTGTTAAATCATTATTAAACCTTCACCATTGGAATAAGCAATCCTAACCAGTGTAACGACCCCACAACATAATAACTTTACCACTCGAGTTATTATTTGTTTAGAATTAATAGTTGCGAGGCTTCATCCACGACGCGTATTATATTCCAGCGATACGATTCGATACGATACGAAACAGGACTAATCGTATCTTCTTCGATTCTTGAATTCAACCCACTGGCAGGGCTCACACGCGCGTCGCTATCGTTCTGGCCCGTAACAATGTAATAAATGATTTGTAAAAAGCAGTGAAATCCGATAAAAAACTTTAAAAAAGTAAAAAAATTACGTCACGTACATGAAAAAGTGAAGGATTCAAGGAGTTATCATTGAAAAATAGAACATCCCCATAAAAAACTACAAGAAAGTAGAAAAATATATGAAATCGAAATGAACTGCCAGTACATGGAGGTGCTTTCCAGCATAGTGCAATGGCGATACTGGGTAAGACAATGTAAAATTCGGTGCTTTCTATCTATGCGCAGCTAAAATGCTGTATTCAACAGTGCGAACGTTCACATCCTAATGATAATTCATGTAAAGTGACTGCTCCGCAGTTTGGCGGTGAAATGAAGAAGCTAAATAGCATATCCACAAACTGAGACTGTTTAGAAATTTGCCTAGATTTCCGCGGCCTGGAAGTCAAATGCTTGGCGTGGTCAGACGAGGTTAAGGTTTCGATGAATAAGAATTATTTTAAAACGCAATACAATGAAAGTGTACTCATAATATTGTCAGAGTTTTAAATTGACAAATTATGTAAAAGCCTGCGAGAGAGAAAGTATGGGTCTTGATGATCTGAGAATGGCTTAACTGGCCACGCCAAGCATTTGACTTCCAGACCGCGGACATCAAGGCAAATTTTTAAGCAGCCTCAGTTTGTGGATGAGACGCTATTTAGCTTCTTCATTTTACCGCCAAAGTGCGGAGCAGCCACTTTGCATGAGTTGTCATTAGAGTCTGAACGTCAGCACTGTTGAACACAGCATTTTAGCTGCGCATAGTTGTAAAGTACCGAATTTTACATTGTGTTACACAGTGTAACCATTGTACTTTATTGGAAAGGACTTTCATGTATTGGCAGCTTATTTCGATTTCACATCTTTTTCTACTTTCTTGTAGTTTTTTATGAAAATCTTCTATTTTTGAATGATAACTCCTTGAGTCCGCCTCTTTTTCATGTACTTGGCGTAATTTTTTTACATTCTGAAGTATTTTTATTATAGACTCTACGCTTACTATAATAAAAGACAAATGTATTTTTATTTTATGCTCTACATTAATTTGCAAGTAAAATAAGGTTTGTATGTGTTACCTAGAGACGCGGTAGCGTCTCGACGCCAAGTATGTACATGAAAAATTATACGCCATCGTGTATACTAGCGCTGCAATTGCATATAATATGCTATTTACATAAGAAAAATGCCCTTGAATTTAGAATATATTGCAAGCGTGATGAGATATTAAGGGTGCGCAGGAGTCAGAACAGAACTCCGAATTGACTTCAGCGACAGTCGCGGAAAAAGTAGGAAACTCCGGGACAAGGACGGAGAGGGCGATACAACAATTGCAGGAGAGACAAGGACAGGGCGATTATTCTAGCAAGATTTTTTTCCAAGATATTGAAGCAAAGAAGCAATATTTTCTAATAATTGTGGTTTTAATATATTCGTTACACTTTGGCGGATGCGACTCCAAGGCCTGATTTTGAAAAAAGTATATGTAAACAAATTTCTTCTATAAGAAAAAAAAAAGAACGTACTTTTATTGTTTATAAATTTTTAAGGCCGAAATTGCAAAATCAGCCTTTGGAGTCGCATCCGCCAAAGTATAACGAATATATTAAAACCACAATTATTAGAAAATATTGCTTCTTTACTTCAATATCTTCGAAATACTTTGTTGTAGTGAAATCTTGATAATTTGTATGGCAATATGGTTGCTTCGATATCGCGCTTTCCGTTGCGGCGCTGTCGCCGTCTTGTTTGCTGTTATTATATCGTCAGTCTATACACGGTGTTCTACATGGTTTAGACCAGGGATGGTCAACTGTTTTTGCCTCCGGGCCGGTTGGAAAAAAATTATTTTCACTGGCTGGACGAAATATTAAAATTGAAAAATAGTAGTATAGCTAGGCCGGTTCTAACCCAGGAGCTCTGAGGGGGGAGTGGGGAGGGGGCGAGAGGGAGGGGGCCGGTAACATAGTACATACGGTCGGTAAGGTAGGATGTAATTATTACATACGGGCGGTAAGGTAGGTTGTGAATATTACCAACGGTCGTTAAGGTAGGATATAATTATTACCACCGGTCGGTAATTATCAGTGATCGGTAAAAAAGAAAACCGCAA
>NC_071977.1:16272489-16309324 GCF_026283585.1 Hylaeus volcanicus
CAAAACTATGGAGAATGTACGCAATCACGTCGATGTAAAATTAGTAACAAAATGGGAAGGGAGATATAGTACGGAGGCAATGATCGCAAAACCAAATTTCCACAGCCGTAGCGTGTTTTCAGAAAACTTAGTCGCCATCGAACTGCGAAAGCTTGCGGTGAAGTTCAACAAACCGATCTATGTGGGTATGTGTATACTAGATATATCTAAGGTTTGTTTGTATGAATTCCATCACGATTACATATTACCCACACATGGCGATAAATGTACAGTTACGTATACCGATACAGATAGTTTAATTTACCACATCGAGTGTGAGAATATTTATGATACTATAAAACGTGATATTAATCGATTTGATACAAGCGATTATCCGGTAGGGAACGTTTACGATATACCGCTTGTAAACAAAAAAGTCCCCGGTTTGATGAAAGACGAAAACAATGGGGCAATAATGACAGAATTTGTTGGACTCAGAGCGAAAATGTATGCACTGCGTGTAGATGGTAAAAAAGATACGAAAAAGGTGAAAGGTGTAAAAAGTAACGTTGTTTCCAGGATGATAACTTTCGACGACTACACGCAGTGCCTACGAAACGAAATTGAAATGATTCGTAATCAGACATGTATAAGATCAAAATTACACAAAGTATACACTATGGCGGAATCAAAAATCGCTCTGAGTCCGTACGACGATAAGCGGTATATCGTACCCGACTCAACGGATACATTACCGTGGGGTTGTAACGCGAATAATAGCCGCGACCCTCTCCTCTTCGGGCCATTCTCCGCCGCGCCCGGTCTCTCCTCTCCGACGCCGGTACCGCCGACCACCGCTAGGCAGTCACCGAGCGCTGCGATCCCGCACGGCGCTCTCTCGCTACCTATCGTCTGGCCCGAAATGGAGGATATCCGACCGCCGGTACCGTGTCCTGCGGAATACCCCGGAGTCACGGTCTCTAACCCGGGAAGGACTAGTGGGTGGGTGTGCGACCGCTACCTGCTCGACCCCTTTGGGGCACCGTCATTTCCTTCCCGACCTCCCTGGGGGTAAACTGCATGCGTCCAGGCTAAGCCCCACTCGTACTCTGGCGATCGACTGAGTCCCTGAGACCCGCGACGGTTCTACCGCACCGCACCGAGCACGAATCGTTAAAAGGTCATTATAAAATATCGCTTTAGATATATCAGTATATGTATTTTGTAAATTATTTTTACCTCGATTTTAATAGATGTATATATTTAGTTGTAAATAAAAAACACTGTAATATAACTAATAATGCTAGTATATGTATAAAACTGAATATTTAATTTAAAAAAATGTTAATTTTTTACAATACATTATCTTTATTTATCCATGAATTGTGTGCACTATTCAATCCTAACCATTTCACGTACACCTTATTCTCTTTCCGACGTAACACTTTTTCCACAAGGTATACATCAGCGTCGGCAACGCGTTGCAACTCGTGTTCGTAGAATCCTCCAGCAATTGATTTTCCATAAACATCTTTCAGCAGATACGTTGCGGGATTAGTTTTCTGAACCTCGGCGATCGTAAATATTTCAGTACCCCAATTAGGTGTGTAACCTCTTTCAAAAATTGTTTTGAATTTGTTCACACGTACCGCATCTCCCACTCTGAATCGTGCGGGAGCGGCAACCTTTACGTGATTATAAACCGTTGTTAAGAGCTTCGAGGCGTTTGTTGGTGTAACGTCAATTGGTCGCATGCCGATAGTTCCATGCTTACGCGCGTTGTAACTTGATACGAGTTGCTGCAGCGAGTCGATCCATTTATAATTTCGATTAAGCGTAAACAGTTTCCACATGTCGCTTTTGAGCGTACGATTGAACCGCTCGACGACTGACGCTTTCATCACTGAATACGTTGAATAATGATTTATGCTGTATTTTGACAAAAGTTTTTGCACATTTGCGGTGTAAAATTTCTTTCCTCTGTCGGTTTGCAAATTTTTCGGGTACCTTCCACTGTTTCGAATTATCTTTCCGATCGCTGTAGAAACTTCATTTCCACTCTTGGTTTTGAGGGGTATGGCCCATGCATGCTTACTCAGCATATCGATAACAGTGAGTATGTAATGGAAGCCTCTGTTATACCGTGCGTAAGGTCGCATCTCGACCACGTCCGCTTGCCATAAGTCGTCGTACCCATGTACTATGACGTGTCTTCGAGGAAAATATCTTCTCGCCGGAGCATGCAATTCTTCCACAAGACACCGTTTCTCGGTACTGGGAGTTTTCTTCGCAGCCATGTATGACTCAACACTGACACAAAGACGTACACGTCTTATCAAACATCAAATCTGTGCTCAACGTAACGGTCGGTCGGTTGACTCGTCTGTTGATCGGTCTGTCGGTCGGTTGACCGGTCTGTCGGTCGGTTGACCGGTCTGTCGGTCGGTAAATAGTCTCAACGTCCAGCTATTGATGCGTCTGCATTATATTTCGGAATTCGGTAATATCCCTCTCTAATTTATTCAGCTCATCTTTCAAGCTCTGAACGAAATTTTGAAACATAATCATCTTTTTGTCGAATACGTCTTGTCGACTTTTTATAACTGCCATGTTTTCGTGCAAGTACAGCTTGTTGATAGCAACGCCATCCTCTACAGGCGGTGCTACCCGTCGAATCCTGCGCGACTTTGCGTCATAACTGGTGCCAACAACACAAAGAGCGTTGTCGCGTACATAATTTCTGACTACTCCATTCCAGTGATAGTATGATTCCATTCTTCCAATCGATGACCCAAACTTGTTGATTGACATTTTAATGACGATTGACTGTATCGCCAAGGTGCAGCTTAATTTATAATGAATTCTGCCTCGTGAAATTCCTCGATAATCGATAGCATCTCATTGTCGTGAGTATTGTGACCGGCTTGACGCGAAGCCTCGAGCAATCGAAGCCGATCTACGAGTTCGTTGGGATCGTTCCAGTGAACGTAATCAATGTTGTTTTTGGTTAATCTCATGGAACACGGTATGTCTTTTCCAACTTTTTTATCTTGCAATAAAGGTTTGATTACATGGTTATACTTGTATCCTTTGTTGCCTAATGTTTGACCATACGAATTGTGCTTGTGCTTATGCGCACTCGTTGTCAGCAGTATGTCCCTGTATTTGCGTTCATCAGCCTCAGTGTAAATGTCGTTATCTGGAGTTTTCTTGAATATCAGTTCATAAAGGCCGGGTGTCCCCGAATATCGTATGCCATCGATAATTATGTTATCGGCATTGTCCACGTCAACATGTTTATTACTGAGCATCAGTCCATCATTCGTGAGATAAACACCGTACACGTAATCCATATCAACGTCTACGTCGCCGCGTAATACAGGTGCGATGTAATTTTGTCTCAGTGGACCTAGATGATTACGTACCGTTTCTTCGCCTTCTGTCGTTTGCAATTGACTTCGAACAGATGTCGAGAAATAGCTGTTTGGACTTTCAAAAACATCTTCGTTTGCTAAGCGTTTTGTTGTTGTTGTTGTTGTTGTTGTTGTTGTTGTTGGTATTGTCTTAATCGGTGTAGAGGTCGGTGTAGAGGCTATCAGGTTCATATCGGGTAAACTGCTTAAACTTGATTTTTTTTATATTTGGTGGTTTCGAGAAATTTAACCACAAATTTGATTGTATTTTATCTGATTCCTTGATATTCGGAGTGGATAATGGTTCGCTTCCGATATCTGTGTTATTGTGTAGATCATAATTTCCGAACGTGTTGCTGACAATTGTCTTCAGTGGTTCAGTAACAGGTTTAAAATGTTTTTCCAACGCAATCTCTTTGTCTATTTCAGCAGTTTTCAATTCACGATACTTTCTACGAATCAAATCGTTCATTGTTGCAATCTGTTTCGCTATCCTCTCACGATCTTCAACGCTGCTATTGCTCATGTTGGAACACTGCTTTCTCAACGTATCGGACATAACTAGACATGTTACGATATTGCAAAGTCATTAAATCCTTTTCCATAGCGACCATTCCATAAAGCACTGTCTTTGTCAATCACTACAAATCCATATTTTTCTTGTCAGCAAGCGGTACACAATTTGCAGAAATTCTCAAAAGACATGTCAGTGTTCACATGATCGTTGTATACATGCTTCAGATTTGTACCATCCTGTTTGAACATGATCAGCAGGTTCGCGTTGTCGCGTATCGGATGCTTCGAAATCTTTGCATATGTCTGACAAAGATAGAAACAGTCAACGGCCGAGTGTCTACCCATTGCAAAGTATTCTCTTACCGCGTTTTACTTATCGCATGCCACGTCGTCAAAGATAAAAATGGAATTCGGAAGTGCCTCGCTCGGTGGAACGACGTCGCTGTTTTTCGAATATATAAAATAACCAATTTCGTCTATCGACGAGAGTATATTTTCTAGATATAGATATTTCGGTTGTTGCAATGATTTCGAGTACACGTATACGTTTTCGAAGCGAACACCGTGCGGACTTTCTAACAAACTAATCAGCACGTTCGTTTTGCCGCAATTCGATAGGCCGCAGATGATACCACGTATAGAGGTCGGTAGCATGTTTTGCGTATTTTGCTTCTTTATTCCAGTGATAAGGTAGGGTTACATTCCTTGTTACACTACTAAGTGATTCGCCATCTTTTACATATCGCCTATTATTATTCGGTCGTCTCTCATCCTTCCATACCATCAGTGCTTCTACCTACCATTCTGCGCGCGTTGTTCAAATCAGATTTTCCTCTCATTCGTCCATACGTAGACTTCTGCCTGCCTTTCCGCGCGTACATTCAAATCTTTCATTCGTACATTCGTACTTTCGCATTTGGCTTTAACTTTATTTTTACATTTTTATTGTTTCCTCACTCATCCTTCAATTCCTGTGTATAAACCGTTTTTTTTAACAGATTTTTACTTCAAGTTTTGTACTCATACTTTTGCACACCTTTATATGAATACATATAATTTGTGCTTTTTACTTTACATCGCTATTATTCTTATGTAGTTTCCTTTTGTCCTTCTATTCCAATAATAGTGATTTCTAGATTTTGCGTTTGAATCTAAATACTTGCATTCATGCTTCGCTCGCTTTTTTGAACTTTCATTTACGCTGACTTTACTTTATCTTTACTTATTCTTTCTTTCCTTACAGGCCACTCATACTTCGGATTTTATAACACTGGTACACGACGCTTCGCTTCCGAGTTACACAAAATAGGAATCATGATAACATCTATATTAGACTTTCTTATACTTATTTACGCACGCTTATCTCTAAATTGGGCTCATAGGAATTTTCTTTTATTTCTTATTCTAGTAAGGAACATGTTTTAGGTTGTTTAAAAGAATTCTGTAAGTCAAACTTGTGTATTAACTCAGACTGATACGTGTTTTATGTTCTGTTTGTACTCATATATCATTGTATATATAGCTTTTTATCAAAAATATATATTATTTTCCTCCCTGTAATATCTTAAATCTATTTTTGTAATCTAAATCTTACATTTTGCAATACATTTGGCAGTTTTACTTAGTAACGATATCAATATAATACAAAAACTATATGTTAAATATATGAAAAATAAAACAAACAATAAATATGTCGTTTCGCGAGCGGATCTAGAAGACTCGCGCACCTCGGCGGTGCCTCGCTTCTTTCGCGGGTGTCGGGCTGCCGAGTGATCTGACGAGTTGACTCCGGCAGGATTCATTCTCGCTTCTAATTTCTCAAGTAACCGTTCTCTTCGAATGCCAAACGATTTCTGCCGCCCGATCTCAAGCCATCGAGGAACTTTTATTCCCCTCTGCCCTACTCCGTGGTGGGCTCATCCTACCGGAGTCACTCCATCCACGTGCACCCATCATCAAAGAGGACCGACTCTGATTATCGCGGCCGTCCAAAAGTATGTTCTTTTCGGGCTTGTCTTACGCACTCTTTCTTACATATTTTTATGACTAATTTTTGAGTTAATATCTCGGAGGTACTACTCGTTTAGTTTATTTAAATCTGTCTCGTTATTTGCTACTATCACGATATATAAGTTGCTTTTTATTGCACCTAAAGTTTGGTTTTCATCAGTCGTTTTTCTTTACTTTTACTTAGTCTTTTAAGTCACAGTTTCTTCCCTATCGTCTTAAGGAATTTATCTATAGTCTTATGTATTCTCCGTTTGTTCAGTCTTATCAACCCTAAAGTTGATTTTCCAACCAGGTCTATATCTGGTCCTGGTTTGTCCCAGATCAATTCCCTTTCCATATTGTACAGTCCACAGTCAAGTAGGACGTGATCGATGTCTTCCTCTTCCTGACCGCAGTCACACATAGGGTCGTCGATTATATTCTTCCTTGCCAGGGAAGCCTTCAGGTTATAATGATTGCACCTGATTCTAGGGATGGTTCTGATTGTTTCTCTACTCAGGTCGTTTTTGAATTTTTGAAACCAAGGCCTGTATTTGATTCTTCCGCCTTCTAAGCCTATTTCATTCATGAAGAGGGTTCCCTTCTCCCTTCCTATGTCGACCATCTTTTCCTTGAATTTGTTCCAGAAATTGTGTCTGAGTACTTTGTAACTTCTGTCTGAAATTTTCAACGTCTGTTTTTTTGCTTCATCGTCAGCCATTTCGTTTCCGATTAACTCTGTGTGACCTGGTATCCAGCCTATTATTATTTTACCTGTTCTATCCTCCTTTCCCAGTTTCCATGTTTCGACGATCTATGGGTTGTCTCTTGATTCTCTGTAATTGGTATCCACGTTTCTCAATGCTTCTATCGCCGACATTGAATCTGTCAGGACGAGGCAGTTTGCTCTTTGTTCGTTGTTCAGGAATTTTCTCAACCCTATGTTTATTCCTATTAGTTCGGTTGTAAATATTGTAAATTTGTTACTTATCGTTTTCCCTTCGATCTCTACCGATTCGTTGTTCATCGTTATTATTCCTATACCGTTTGACGTATGTTCGGGTATCTTGCTCCCATCTGTGAAATAGGCAGCTGTTTCATTTTTTATGTCGTGGACAAATTTAAAGTAATCTACCGTTCTTTCGATTGGAATATGTTTATCTTCGATTAGTCTACCTGTCGTTGTATCCAGGATTAATCCTTTGTCTCTTGTATCTTGTTGTTCTATTTTAAAAAACCATTTCTAGTATTCGATCCTTTCTTGTGTCGTAGTCTCTCTCGTAGATCATGTCTTTGAAGCGATACATCTTTTTGAATGCCTCCTCCGATAGATTATTCGCTATGTTCACGTTGCCTTTTCTAATCCCTTCCTGCGTGAATTTTGTCCTGTTATGTATTTTTTCGAATAATGTTAAAGTCGGATTTTGATTTGTACCTTTTTCTAATTGTCCAATCCAGTATTTACACGCCAAAAATAAAGCTCTGTCTTTGTGACGTATCCATCTTGCCTCTGGGTATATGACATTCAACGGGGTGGACATCCTGTAGCCCATCGCTGTTCTTATCGCTTTCGATTCTAATTTCCTGAGTTTCTCCTGCATGTGTTGCTGTTTTGTTGAATTCATGTATATCGCAGCTCCGTATTCCATCACCGATGTGATTAATGCCCTGGCTATCATTAACCCTTGGTTTTGTTTTATCCCTTTGTTACCGTGGCAAAGGTAATTCACTATGCTTAGTCTTTTTTTTACTTTTTTCATGAGTTCCTGATAATGTGAATTGAAATTTGGTCGGTCGTCGATACCAATACCTAGAAATTTAGCCGAATGAACTACTTCTATCGGAGCTAGCTGTTCGTTCAGTCTTACCGTGATGTTGTTCTGTGGTGTTTGTAATCCAAAGAACAACGTTTTTGTCTTTTCGATAGATAACTCGAGTTCTCTGTCCCTCAGGAAATCTCCTAACTGCGAAATTCCTTCTTCGATTGTAATCGTGGTTTGTTCTAAATTTTTCCCTTGTGTTACGATTGCTATGTCGTCAGCGTATTTTACGAATTTTACCTCTTCTATCTTAACTGCTTCGTTTACTCCTGTAATATATAAATTAAAAAGAATAGGGCTTAATATCGATCCTTGTCGAACTCCTATTCTCTAAGGTATTGTATTTTCTATGTCTTGCATTGATTTTATTTTAACCATTCTATTGTGCAGCCATACCTTAATCCAGTTATGTATTCTATTTGGGAATCCCTTGTTTTCCAGGATGTTAAGAAGTATTTCGAAATTCACGTTGTCGTAAGCTCCCTTGATGTCGATGAAAGCTGTGGCATTTATTATATAATCAACGCTCGTCACGAACTCATTCTTATACGCGCGCGCAGTGATAATAATTGCATCGTTGGAGATTCCACGCTGGAACCGGTGGTTGAACTATTAAAGATACAGTGGCGAATGCCTCACGTCGTACTGAATGATACGAATAAACTATCGTTGTTGCGAATTTTGGAAACCGGGCAATACCTAAGCATGAGTTTTCGTTCGTGGGACCTGTACGAGTACCCTTTGTTGCAAAGTACGACAAAACATTCGTGGGCCGTTAAAACTGCGACTCAGCTGGAGAAACCGCGATACGTCATTTTTGCACTGCAGACTGGTCGAAAGAATATCATATCTGAAGATGCGAGCAAAATTGACCAACGTGAAACTTTATCTAAACTCTAACTTTTATCCATACGATGACTTGAATCTTGATTTTGATAGAAACAGATATGCTATTCTTTTTGATATGTATGCACGTTTTCGTAAAGCTTATTACGGATACGACTGTTACGAAACGCTTTGCAACACGGACAACTTTTTGTTGCATGGGCCGTTTGTAGTCAGCGATTGCTCGCGACAGAACGAATCAATCAAGAGCGCCACCGTAGATGTGCGAATAGAATTTGATTGCAAAGAAAACGTGCCAGAAAACACTACCACGTACTGTCTTATTTTGCATGATCGCGTCATCGAATACTGTCCATTGTCCAACGTTGTGCGCAAAATCACATAAACTGCAGCATCAGCAATATTTGTAATATGTAAGAGATGAACACCTCGCATTGTGGCGTAGTTTCAAAGATATCGTCACGATGGTACCAACGTTTGTTGACATACAAGGGTTCACCGACAGAACCAGGTTTATCGTAAAGGAAGTGGCGGTGTTGAGAAAAGGAACCGTTCTCACCCATTACATTTTCAAAAGCCCGTATCCATGGAATTTTCTATCGGCAGCCGATGAATCGCGTGCTTCTTGGGTGACGACAAATCATCATGGACCGTCGTGGGAAGATGGCTTCGTTCCATACAGTATGGCGAAACCACTGATTACAACGGCAATAGACGATGACGATGCATGGCCTATCGCATATGTCAAGGGAAGCCAAAAACGTGACTGGTTGAAAAATTTACTTGATAGAAATGCGAATATAACTATTGAGACCATGGACACTGATTACAAAGATATTACTTGTTTGAAAAATCTTGATGTTTCTAATACCATGCGATGCATAAACCATGTAACGAATTGCGCTTTACAAAATGTATTTAAATTATACAACTGGTGGCTGAAATGCCAGAAATAAAAAATGTATCTATTTTTTGGAAATTGACTCTGAATTGTTAGCATTAGGTTTAGATGGAATACAGTTATCAATAAAAAAAAAAACTTGGATATATGTGTCTTTCTTTCTAGCGCATTTCCCCTCCATATCATATTCTCATCCGGTGTAATGTTTGTTAGCCTCCTCCGACAAATGCTGATGCATACTCAACAGTTTTTGTTTCTCGCTGGATTGGATCTTTCGCTGTAACGTTTTCAAAGGCATTCACAGTCTGACAGTACTACGGACAAGTCTAAAGTATTCGTGAAGTGTTTCAATTTATAAAACGAAAGTAAGTGAAAAATACATATACAGCAGTGATCAGTGACATGTGTTATAGAAAATATTAAAAATATCATTTCTTTTTTTCTTATAGAAATGCCAGTGTACAACAACATGTTATGCAACAACATTCCGGAGAACGTCGAGGAATTCGACTTCGATTCGACTCCGAAACATATAGATACCTACTTTCGCTGGGGTTCATGCGGGAGATCCGAGCAGCGTTCGTCGTCCCAGAGGCGGACGACCCCTTCCGCCGCCGGATATGCGCCGAATGTTGGCTGGAGCTCCCGCTTCAGGAGAGCGTGCTCCACCCATCGTCCCAGGCGGACTGGCGATCCCGCGGTTGCAATTCGTTAATTTTCGAAATTGCGCACGATACAGAAGGCAACTCTACACGTGTGCACCTGCGGCGCGGTGCCTCGTCTGCATCGCGCGCCACTTCGTGTTCACGCCGATGAACCATTTTGCATTAAGACGGGGGCAACCCGTTCATATCGTATAGTTTTTTATTTTATTTGTATTTTTCATTTTATTTCATTTTCATTTCATTTTCATTTCATTTTCATTTCATTTTCATTTCATTTTCATTTCATTTTCATTTCATTTTTATTTCATTTCATTTCAATAATTACGTACCTCACGGCGGGCGGTACACCGCCGTTTGTTTACAAATTTTGTATTATATGTATATATTCATCTACTTCTATTCTGCGAATGTACTTATTTTCTTTTGTTTCTCTTACTTATTTTCTCTTTGCGTTTAATATTAATGTTTCCTAATACTTTGTTACGTATACAGAAACTCGCTGTTTGTTTCCGAAGCTCGCGTTCATCAATTTTATTTTATCTACCCTCCTGGAATTTGGAGCTCGGTCTTCCTGGAGTGCATCCTGCAGCTGCATACTCTTAACATCATCTTCGACTTGCGTTGCGTGGGAAGACTTCTTATCTACCCTTTCCCAGGGAACGCGGCTGCTCACCTCAGTGCCACGAAAATCCTAACCGTCAGATTTCCAAATATGGAAATCACCGACGGATCCCCACCAACATTTAGGGGTATATAAACCCACGATTTTCGTTGCTCGGGGGATTAGAACGATAGAGTTACGTAGAGTCACATCACGTCCATCGTTGCAGAGTGTGCTTTAGTGAGATCGGGCTTCAGTTTCCCTTTCGATCAAGTTAACCTTATAGATCCGCGAAGACGGTTTTCATCTATTACGGCATTTAGAATCACACTCGACCCCCGCATTGCCAGTGCGTTAACACCGTGCAACAATTAGGTAATTAAATTCAACGTTTACTACACACGACCGCGACAACACAACACTGCACATTTGTAACTTAGTATAGTTATTCTGAATATATATTCTTTTGTGTAAATTCAAAGTTTCTTAAGTCAATTACTAAACCTTCACGATATAACAAGCAATCCTAGCCTGTGTAACGATCCCACAACATAATAACTTTGCCGCTCGAGTTATTATTCAATTAAATTAATAAGTTGCGAGGCTTTATCCGCGACGCGTAGTATTCATCAACGATACGATTTAAGCTCAGTGTATTCAACCCGAATTCCCTAATTCAACCTATCCTGCGGTTACCCTTTACTGGGAGATACCGATTCCTGCTAGCTATCTGACTTCGCGCCACAGTCGCTGCACTTTTCCAACAACTTCACAATTGGAACCTTACCCTACGGTTACCCTTAACTAGGAGATACCGATTCCTGCAGCTATCTGACTTAATGTCCGAGGCGTCTGCATTTGTCTCCAATAACCAACAACCAAACACCCTAACCTACGGTTACCCTTTACTGGGAGATACCGATTTCTGCAACTATCTGACTTCACGTCAGAGTCGTCTGCATTGTCTAATCTATCCTCAGCCTTCGGCACCATTGATACACAATAATTAATCGTATTGGTTCAATTCTCAAATCTATCCCACTCGCTGGGCTCACACGCGCGTCGCTATCGCCCTGGCTCGTAACAACTTATTCATTGCGCTGCTCTACTTTTTAGTTAATATCTTGTTACTTACCTTCGCTCGTGTAGTTGACACTAGTTGTAACCTTTTGTAGGTTATGTTCGCGCGATGCACTTATGCATATATTATATGTCGCACTTGTACCGCCACTTACACTTCACTATTTAGTAAAAAATTGACTCTGGTCGTATTTGTTCGAACGCGAACCTCGGCTTCGAACTAAACTATACCACAACTGAATTTTAGACGCGTATACTACGTTCTCCGTGCTCTCCTGGTGCTCTCTTGCTTTCGCTCGTTTCGCTGGCCGTACAAGGCATGGCGAGAGGGGTCGGAGAGGCGGCAGGCGACCACGAGAACGATAATATATACAAAGCGCGAACCGAATTCAAATCATTCGTTACCGTGATTTTTGGACGATCGATCATATCGAGTCAATCGTAACGAATCAATCGAAATCTTATTTTCTGTTCTTCATCTTCTATTATCTCTTTATTTTCAAGTTCTTAAACTAAGACATAATTTTATAGTACAATAATTACATTATCGTTTCACCACAGAAGCAATAAAAACTGCTTTGGTAAAACCACGATTCGGGCAGCTTATTTTTCTTCTCCCGTTCGTAAGCTAATCCTAGGAAAGACCGCGGGACGCTATCGAACGAACACTATTTTTATTTCATATTTTATATTATATCAACGAATTGTCCCCGTCTTAATGCAAAGTGGTCCATTTATAGTTTTTTTTGTATAATTCTTTTTATATCATTTTTTATATAGTTTTTTTAAATGTAGTTTTATATTAATCATATTTATTACAGTTTTATATTTATCATTTTTTTATTTTTATATTTTTATATAAGAAAAAGAATATTCGCGAACATATGTTTGTGAAAATCAATGCCCACCTCCCTTATCACCAATATTCTCATCGCCAACGCATGATGTCACCTCTACCGTTTCTTTAATATCTAGTCCTTGAGAAAATGTATCGCGCAAATAAAAGATTTGCTGCCGGATTGTAATTTGCAAACTTTGCGTTTTTGGATCTTCTACGCGAGGTCATCATCTCGAGACGTTCCTACCGATAGCTGCGTCAAAGATTGTAATGTAATATTATATGTTGCACGGGGCATGAGTGTGAGGAAGAAAATACTTGGGGGCGAGAGAGAGAGAGAGAGAGAGAGGGAACCCGCGCGGCCCGAAAAAACACCCCCACTCCTGCGCGCGAAGAGGACGGTTTCCCCACCCTTACGCGCTTATTTCGTTACATGTAAAATCTGCGTTTTTCTTTTTTACCGATCACTGATAATTACCAACCGGTGGTGTCCCCTCTACCTTAACGACCGTAGGTAATAATTACATTGTTACGAGCCAGGGCGATAGCGACGCGCGTGTGAGCCCTGCGAGTGACGCGAAGTCAGATAGCTGCTGGGAATTGGTATCTCCCGGTAAAGGGTAACCGTTGCGAAGGTTAGGTAAGGATTGAAACGTATCGTTGGAATATAATACGCGTCGTGGATAAAGCCTCGCAACTATTAATTCTAAACAAATAATAACTCGAGCGGTAAAGTTATTATGTTGTGGGGTCGTTACACTGGTTAGGATTGCTTATTCCAATGGGGAAGGTTTAATAATGATTTAACAGATCTTTTAAGGTTAACAAATGATTATATATTCAAAACTGAATAATTCTAATAATACAATTGTGCAGTGTCGTGTTGTCGCGGTTAGTGTATGAATTTAATTACCTAATTGTTGCACGGTGTTAACGCACTGGCGATGCGGGGGTCGAGAATGCTTCTATGCCGTAATAGATTTTGTACCGTCCTCGCGGATCTATATGGTTAATGTTGATCGAAAGGGATCTGAAGCCCGATCTCACTGAAGCGCAACTCTGAAGACGATCGACGTGACTTTACCAAGTAACTCTTTCGTACTAATCCCCCGAGTAACGAAAATCATGGGTTTATATACCCCTAGATATTGGTGTAGATACGTCAGTGATTCCCATATATGGAAATTTGGCGGTTGAGATTTTCGTTACTCAGAGGTGAACATCTGTGGGGCTTTAGGGAATGTTTAAATAAAGGGTTACCCACGCAACGCGAGTTAAAAGATGATTCTGAGAAAAGTATGGTACAGCTGCAGGGTGCACTTCGGTAAGACCAGACTCCACATTCCAAGGGGAAGATAAAAGAAATGAACGCGAGCTTCGAAAAGATCGGGTGAGCATACGTAACAACATCCTACCTTACCGACCGTAGGTAATAATTACCCCCCCCCCCCCCACTCGTGCCCACCCCTCGCCCCTACGCCCTCGGTTACCCCCTCCCCCGCTCCCCCCTCGGAGCTCCTTAGTTAGAACCGGCCTAGCTATAGTACTTAACACGGTGTTTCTGCTGCACTTTTCTTTCTTCGCGCTACAGCGACGATTGTGCGGGAGTGAAACCGTGGTTTTTTAGTACGTATACACGTGTCGTGTATTTTATAAGGTGCCGTTTCTTAACCAAGGACTAGTGCGAAACGACGGTTGCGATGACCTCGTGCCCAGCTGTTCTAAAGCATCGATAGTATCGCTCGGCTATAGTCGATACGGTGATTCTAACGATCGCCGTGTTAAGTTCTTTTCTTTTGTCTCGCACCTAGGAATCAAAACAAAGACTCGTTACCACACGTTTCGTGTTCGTTACATTATTCTTAAAATAAGCGTTTAGTATCTCTAGATTTTAGTTGTACAGTCTCTATTTTTAAGCAAGCGGTGGACAATTAGATCGCGAATAGCGAAACATCCGCTTACATTTTTGTTCGCGTTTCTCCGATCATTTTCCATATCATGTGTTCCTGATACGGCCACGGTACGGCCACGGCTTATTCACTATCGAAGCACGAAAGTACAACCGTTCTCCTAGATGTTAAGTCCCAGCTACATGTCCCGTACGATTCTCGGTACTCGTTACCACCCACCGGTGGGTGGCCAGGTTTAATAAGACGCTGCACCTTTTCGCCGAATTTAAGCGTAACGCTAGCAAAGGAACTGTCGACAGTGGCTATCGTTGGTATCAGTCACCCGACTCCGATAAGGCGAAGCCTAAACATCTAGGAATGATTTCGGCCAAGATGTTATTGCTAACGCCATGGGAAGAAATCAATCACCACCCATGGAATTTTTAATAATCACGTGGTATGATTTTTTCCTCCTACCTTCGGACCAAAAGTCCCGAATTAGGGGTATAATATAAATACACCCGCAATTCAGGGGCTCGTGATAGTTGTTGTCCGGAATCGTTAAAAAATTAAAGTTAGACGTCAGTCGTCGGTATTACCGTAGTTGCAAGTTGCGAGTTGTCTGTACGCAGAGTAATTGTTAGTCGGACTTGTAGCTCTGTTCAAGCATGGACATCAGCATCAACATCAGTATCAACATCAGCAGTAGCATCAGCACCAGCGTCGCCACCAGTACCAGCACCAGCACCAGCATCAGCACCGAGACCGTGGAAGCTTATACTTATCACTACGCACATTCCATCGTTCAAGCCCAGCAAGTAGTAAGTCCGAAGATTTAAAATACTAATAAATAGTAATCGCGAGAGTAGACTCAATCAGGATCAGGATCCCGTCCAGATGCGAGTCGTTTAAGAGAGGCGTGGGACGAAAAGCAGGCATCATTTGAACGAAATGAACGATGGATTTTCAAATTGGAATCCGAGACGTGACAGTTCATCTTCCATCTTACCGAGAAGCTGGATAACGCCACTCGACTGACTTGGGAGCTTGTCTTGCCTAATCCCACGGAAGTTCCAAAGTTCTCCCACCTGGAAGAATTTTTGAAGAATCGGATTCACGGCTTAACTGCCGGTCAGAAGCTCGAAGCGCTTACCTCTTCCAGGGGCAAGGAGTCCTTCAGCCAACCATCTTCCTCTGCGTCATCGCCTCCTCCTTCGACCTTGGCAGTGAAGATTTCCGAGAATCCTACAAAAGATAAGTACAACCGTCAGTGCCCGTATTGTAAACTCGCTTATACTCTTACGCATTGTCCTAAATTCAAAAAACTTCCGGCCGTCGAATGAAAGTCTAGGGTCTAGGTTGAAAATCTGTCTGTGTTGCTTATATTTAGGACATAACACTTCAGATTGCCCGTCTGTTCATCGTTGTCTCGTTTGGAGCTCCAAACACCACACGACGCTTCATGATGCCATGAAGGGGACTGCTACTCACGATCGAGATTCTATCTTCACTGCTTCTCCTACGGCTAGCTCGTCTTCTGCCAGCGCCTCCTATTCGGTTTGCGTCAATCGAGTAGTCCTTCTTGCAACGGCTCAGTTCCGTTTGGAATTCCTTAGTGGAAGATCTCTCCAGGTAAGAGCTCTTATTCATCTCTCTTCGTTCTCTTCATTCATCTCAGAGCAAGCTGCCCAATATTCTCGCCTAAAGCGTCGCTCGGTGCATGTACCACTTACAAGACTATCAGGGTGTTCCAGTTGGGGTCGCTAAAAACGAAGTTCGAGTTTTTGTAAAGTCAGAGCGTGAGCCCTCTTTTCAGGTCGCCCTTGATGCTCTCATTTCTGGAAGTCTGATTGCTCCGACTCCACTTGAAGCTCTCTGGCATCCTCGTGTCCCGTCCAAGGCGTAAGACCCCTACGAAAGGGGCCCCACCCGGAACGGGCCAGGATGACGCCTACTCCCGGTAAAAGAGAGCCGTCAGAGGTGCGTTCCGGCACACTTCGGTTCTCTCCGCCACACCCCCCTTTCCCGCGACAAATTGTTGGGGAGGCCGGCACCTTAATCCGAAGGGATAAGCGGGCGCCGGACCACCCCGAGGGAAGCGTAGCTCGAGCGCTCGAGACCATGTGGTCGACCTTAGTCTCGAGCGAGAGATCCCACCCTCCCACTGTGGCTCGGAGGACACGACGCTGCTCTGCCCATGCCGGGCACTCCTCGAGCGTATGTTGCGCCGTGTCCACGTCTTCGCCGCAGTGGTGACACTGCGCGGTTGGCTCCCGCCTCATTCTATGCAGGTACTCACCAAAACACCCATGACCGGTGAGCACCTGCGTGAGGCGGAAGGTCAGCCTTCTCCGCACACTGCACCACGTATCAAATACGGGCAGGATGGCCCGGACGATTGAACGTCCCGATGGAGCATCAATCAACCACTGCTTCCACCGGGCCAAAGTGTTCGTTCGGGCCTGACACTTTCTTCAATTTCGTCGACCTCCTCGGCCTCCTCGCTGCTGAGATCGACCCTCGGCGGTCGGCGGGCGGCGCAAGCTATATGATATAGCCGCGCCCGTTCCGTCGCCACCATGTCAAGTGGGACGACCCCGGCTAGAAGGCCAGCGACCTCCCCGGAAACGGTGCGGTAACCCCGAATGGCCCGCAAGGGCATCCGGCGCTGTACTCGCTCAAAAAGAGCGAGACCGCGCCGCCCGTCACCGAGCGAGCGGGACCAGACGGGGACTCCGTACAGGGATATAGACCGTACAACCCCCGTGTAGAGGCGCCCTACCTTCCCGTTTTGCCCCCCCCCCCCCCCCCGATATTCGGCAGCAGCCACCCTAGAACAGCCGCTGTCTTCTCTACTCGTGGGGCAAGGAGGTCGAAGTGATCTTCTAAGCGCCAGCGGCCGTCGATTGTCAGACTCAAGTAACGCATACTGGGCCAACGTCGACGTAGGCTTCACCGACCCGGATCCGGAGATGACTCTCGGGTGGCGGCGACAGTCGGCTTCGAGGCGACCCATACATACCCATATCGCCTCGGTCTTCTCGACCGCCACCACCAACCCCATCTGTCGGATCCGACCAACTACGCAGTCCAGGGCGTTCTCCGCGAGTGCCCTGGTCCTCTTCCAGTTGTCCCCCTCCGCATAAAGCAGATTGTCATCCGCATAGCACATGACACCCGTATCGGGGGGAAGAACAGCCCGCAACACCACGGCATACGCTAGGTCCCACAGTAGCGGTCCAAGAACCGAGCCCTGCGGGACCCCGCGGTGTGTCTCCCTCCTCATTTTTTTCTTTTTTTTTTTTACGTGAGGAAATGCGTTTACGCACGCCCCCTCATAAGGAGGGGGTAGTGTGGGACTCACCCCTTGATTTGATATCAAGGGGAATACCCACTAAAACCTCACGGTGGCAGGCCACGGCGCATTGGGGAGGGCCACCGGGATCTCTTACGAACGCTACTGGTGCCCCCCCGCCCCCCCCCAACGAAGTGAGGAGCGCCATCTCCGGTGGGGAGTGAATACCTCCCCACCTGACCGCGGGTGCCACAGCCCGCGGTCTCGCCTGTCCCTTTTAGTCGCCTCTTACGACAAGCAGGGATTACTGTAGGCGTATTCTGTTCCCCGACCCACAGGGAAATATGCCGCTATGGGACCAACGGCCCCCCGCGGCGCAAGCGCCGGTCATGTTCCAAAGGAGTGGGGGGGGGGGGAGCGTCGGGTGACGAACCTCCCCCCATGCCCGACGGCCCTGCTGGCAGCCGGCGAACCCAAAGCTTGAGCTCGCCGGCTACGTGTGCAGGGCCGCCCTACGCGGCAGACTGCCAGGAGGAAGTGAGGATTTACGGGGGGGGACCAGTCCCCCCTGCGGCAGGGGCAGCAGCTAGCCGCCGTCGCCTGGCCCGCCTCAACCTCCTCCTCTCTATGCGACCGGGATCGGTGCGCTCTCGATCCCGCTCGTCATCCTCCTTCCGCGAGACAGTAGTCTCGCAGAAGGAGGACACCGCGTTCCAGGACCTCTCGCTCTCGACCATGGCCGAAACGACGGCCGGGAGCGAGAGATCCCCTCCAATAGCTAGGCGGAGTGCCCGCCTCTCTCGCGAGAAGGCCGGGCACTCCTCCAGCAAGTGCTGCGCGGAGTCCAGCTCGAACAAGCATCGAAGCTCGGCAGGACCGCCGCTACCGTCTTCTTTCGGGCGGCGCCGCTCTCCAGGAGCTGGCGCCGCCACATTTCGCGGGCCAGCTGCCACCTTTGGCGCCGGTAGGCTTCGACCGCCTCGTCCTGCGGATCGCCCCCGTTCCGGCGGAGATCTTGCACACGCCGACGTGTATCGGCGTGTGCCTCCGCCTGAAAATCAAAGGGGGCGACCCTCGCCAGGACGGCCGCCGCCTCGTGGGAGATCGTGCGATACCCGCGCGCGATCCTGATGGCCATATGCCGCTGCACGCGGCGCAGCAGGTGCCGCCCACGACGGCAGGCCACCAGGTCGCGCGCCCATACGGGTGACCCGTATAGGGCCATGGATCGCACGACCCCCAGGTAGAGGCGGCGGACCCTCTCTTCCGGCCCCCCGAGATTGGGCAGGAGACGACCCAACAGGGTCGTCACCGCCTCAATTCGGGGGACCAGGCGGTCGAAATGCCCCTCCCAGCGCCACCGGCCGTCCAGGTCGAGGCCCAGATACTTCAGCCGGCCCTCGACCCGGACAGCCGCATCACCCACGCGGATCCAGGTCTGGGGGACCCGCCGCGTCAGAGGTAGCCCATGAAACATGACTACCTCCGTCTTTTGCGGCGAGATCCGAAGCCCCAGAGCCTGGATCCTTGCGACAACGATCGCGGCCGCTAGTTCCGCCAGCCTGTGGACCCTGGTCCCATCCCGACCCACCGCGATGATCAATGTGTCGTCTGCGTAGCAGACCACAAAGACACCGGGTGGGAGGAGCCCGCGCAACACCGAGTCGTACCCAAAGTTCCATAACAGGGGTCCTAAAACGGACCCCTGGGGCACGCCTCGGCTGACCCTCCGACGCATCGGCACCCCGCCTCTGCCAAGGTACTCGATCCACCTGTCCGACAGGTAGTCGGCTAACACGACCCGTAGATATGGAGGCACTCCGTGTTCTCGGAGCGCCTCCCGGATCGTGCCCCAGGGCAGGGTGTTAAATGCGTTGCCGATGTCGAGACTAATCGCCAACGCCACCCCACCCCGGGAGACCGCCCGGTCCGCGAGGGCATGGACGTGGTAGATCGCATCAAGCGTCGACCGGCCCTCGCGGAAACCGTATTGGCAGCCAGCGAACTGCATACTCCCGTCGGATAGGCCCCTCGACAGGCGGGCAGCGAGCACACGCTCGAAGAGCTTGCCCGCCGCGTCGAGGAGGCAGATCGGCCGATACGCGGAGGGCGAATCCGCGGGCTTTCCCTTTTTCGGGATAAGGACCATTCGGGCCTGCTTCCAGGCCAGCGGAACCCGCCCTGACTCTAGGCAGCCGTCGAACAGCCGCCTGAGCCGGGGTCCCAGGACGCGCAGCGCCAAAGCGAGCGCCGCCCAGGGATGCCGTCGGGCCCTGGTGCCGTATTCCTGGCCACCATTCGCCCGACGGCCATCCCGAGCTCCCCCTCGGTAACCCCCCAGGCCGGCGGACCAGTTACTGGCCTCCGCCGGATGTCTCCCTCCTCATACGATTACCGGACCGGACAGTGAACTCGACCTCCCTGTCGTAAAGGTAGCCCCGAATCACCTCGCGGAGATAGAGGGGCACCTCAAAATATTCGAGCGCCCTTACTATCCAAGGCAGGGAGTTGAAAGCGTTAGAAATGTCCAACGACACCGCAATTAACACCCTGCCCGCAGCGACAGCTCCCTTACGGAGGAGGCGCAGACGCTCAAGGGCATCTATTCTAGAGCGCCTCCTCTGGAATCCAAACTGGCCGTCGCTGAGATCAGGACCACCCCGGGACAGGTGCCCAATGAGGCGGGCGGCAATTATTCTTTCGAACAACATACCCGCCTCATCGAGCAGACACACCGGCCGGTACGCAGAGGGAGACTCCGCGGACTTACCCTTCTTACGGAGGAGGACCAGACTCGCCTTTTTCCACACCTTGGAGAAGGTTCCCCGGGACATGTGGGCATTTAGCACCTCCATGTATGCCGAGGCGAGTACCTCGCCCAGGGCCAATCCCATAATTTTTCCAGGTACTCCATCTGGACCAGGCGCTTTGGCGCTTTTGTCCTGGAGCGCCCGGATGGCCAGGGATAGCTCTCCATGGCTGACCCGGAGCTCCTCCGACCATTCAATGGTCGGAGCCGGTGGACGCGTCGTCTCCGCCCACCCCGAATCATCAGGGAGGAATGACGTGGAGACGACACGTCCCAAGAGCTCCAGGTCTAGCTGCTCCGTTATAAGGGGCGCCCAAGGTCGAAGCTTATTAAGCATGACCCTATATGGGCGCCCCCACGGATCCTTCATCACAGTTGATAGGAAAGCGTCCCAGGCTACGGCCTTGGCCGAGGCAATACCTCGCTTGAGGGTCTCCACCGCCGACCTGTACAGCTCGTACAGGTCGGCGACCATCGGTTCCTGGTCGCCACCATGAAAATGGCGGCGACGAGCACGGGTGTACTGGCGTCGGGCACGGCCGGCCTCCCTATGGAGCTCGGTCAACTCGCCCGACCACCAGCACACACTCATTTTCTGGGGCCGATTCCGCATCCGGGGCATCGCCACATCGCAAATCATTCACAACTTGCTCCGGATCCATTTGACCCCCTCTTCCCCCCCCCCCCCCCCTGGCCCTTGGCCAGGCAGTACCGATACTAACGGCCCTCAATTGGCGCCCTCAAACGGACCTCATTGGCGTGTCCAATGGCGGTTTCCGGACCACCGCCACATCCATCAGGATGTAGCAGTGGTCGGAGAGGGTTTCCCCTCCCCACACCCGCTAATTAGACATCCGGCGCAAAACGGCCGGGGTGGCCAACGTTACATCCACGATTGACCACCCGTTCCACCTCACGCATGTTGGGACGGACCCCCGGTTCAACACCAGTAGTCCGTGCCCCTCCAGCCAAATTTCTAGGGCTCCGCCGCGAAAGCCGGTTTTGGGGTTCCCCTAATTCGTGAATCGGGCATTGAGATCGCCCAGAACCAGCACCGGACCGGCTAAATGCGGAGCTATTATAGCACCCGGCCGGTCCAAATACCTCTCGAATTCGGCGGAGCCACTACTTGGTGAACAGTAGCACCCAACGACCAAAAACCTTCCCCACCTTACCAAGATCATACCCCTGCCCTGTTCGACCACGGAACAGGGGGGCATACCACGATCCACTCGGCACCACATTGCCACGGAGCTCGCCTCGTCTCTGAACCAATGTGGATGGTCAGGGACTCGATAGGGCTCCGCGGCCACCGCCAGGCCAACCTGCCACTCCGCCAGTCATTGGTCCTGCGCCCGGCGGCAGTTGTTAAGGTTGGCCTGCAGTATCATTAGGGGATACTTGGTAGGCGTGAATGCGCCTACTAAGGTCCCCCCCCCCCCCCCCCCACCCTGAGGGGGATGAGCGCCTACCTCCATACTGACAGGAATGAGGGCTGGCGGGGCAGATACAGCTGCCTCATCTACCCTCTCCTTAGTCTTAGTGGGCGGGGCCACACCACCCGCCTCCACAAGACCTTTCTTCTTGGGCGGTGGGGAGCACACCTTGCTCCCTGCCTTATGGTTCAAGGTTCTCCAAAGCGAAGCGCAAACCGCGCAGTTGGGGGCCCTCGAACAATTAGCCGCTTTGTGGGTGGGGTCCCCACAGCGGTAGCACTGGCCGCTCCTATCAACGGTCGCAGTGCACCGCTGCCGAACGTGCCCTAAGGCAAGACAGCGGTAGCACGCACACTTCGACCGCCTGGTCCCCCGTGTGGAAAGGACAGCGGCCGCACTTGGCCGCCTCCTGACCAACATCGGTGGGCCTGGGGTTCGGGTGCGCCGCCTCTACATGGGAGTGGTGCGGTCCATGCTGCTGTATGGGGCCCCTGTCTGGGCCCCGGGCGCGATGGCAAGCCAGCGCATAAAGCAATTACTGTGCCGGCTTGAGAGGTGGATGGCCATCAGGGTCATCCGCGGATACCGCACCACATCCTATATGGCGGCGCAGGCTCTGGCGGGGGAAATTCCCTTTGAACTTCAGGGGGCTGCACGCGCGTCAGTCTATGCGCGCGTGCGGGCTACCCGCCTGGTTCGGGGAAACCCGCCGGAGCCAGAGACGGTCGAGGTGTTCGAACGCCAGACATGGCGTCTCGCGCTCGCAAAGTGGCGTTTGGAGTTAAGCTCCCATGCCAGCGAGCGCGACCCCAGGGCTATCCTGCCGTACTTCAAAAGATGGCGGGAGAGGAGCTTTGGTAGGCTCACCTACCGAGCGACGCAGGTATTCACCGGACATGGTTGTTTCGCCGTCTACCTGCGTCGCATAGGACGGGAAACGATGGCAGCCTGTCATCACTGCCACGAGGAGGAGGAATCGGCGCAGCATACGCTGGAGGAATGCCCGGCTTTTTCATCGCCGCACCGGGTCCTAAGGACCCAAATCAGGCATGACCTCTCGCTCCCAGCAGTAGTTGGGGCTATGCTGGTGAGCGAGAAGAACTGCAGGGCGGCGGTCTCCTTCTGCGAAGAGGTTATCTCGCAGAAGGAGGCCGCAGAGCGGGATCGGGAGACTACCGATCCTGCTCGACGGATCCGGGGGCGGCGGCGACCTGGCAGGGGTCGCGCCGTCGGGCCCCCGGGATAAGGATGGTGGCTGGCGGTGGGGACGATTAGAATGACCTCCGCCGCCAACTTCCGACCGAGGAGGTATGGTGGAGCGAGAGGGGGGCAGCAAGTTAAAGGTTGTCTCCCTGGCGGCCGCGGAACCTGGGGCGGGGGCCCTGGGTTCACTTTCATGCGGCCGCTGAGATGTAGTAGTGCGGGGCGCGGCTTCCTTGCACTGCTGTTGTGGAGGTTTAGGGGGGACAGGATATTTTGCCCTCTCTCGGGACGCGGCCGGCCTTCAAGACATAGATGGCCGGTCGGGGCTAGGGAGAGCCACAGAAGGAATTCGTAAGAATTACCTGCGGCTTTCGTCGGCACGCCGAGTGTTGAAGAGCGTCCGAAGGTCGCCGTGGAGGTTTTAGCGGGTCGAATCCCGCACTACTCGCCTGATTGCTCCTCCGGGCATCAGACAGGTGTCTGGTTAGCAGATTTCCTCCATGTAAAAAAAAAAAGGCAGCGGTAGCACTGAAGCGGTCTCGCGGCCAGCACCACCACCCGGGCTGCGGACCAACCCACCCTTATGCTGCCCGCCTTCTGAACGGCGACAGCCACCGCAGCCGGGCATTGGACCCAAATGGTTCCCATTCCGGTGGGGGGGATCTTAAGGGACCCCACCCTCACGGAATCCGGGGAACATTTCCCGACGGCTGCCACCGCCAGCGCCACCTCCTGGGGGCTGACGGAGACGTCCAGTCCTGTCAGGCGGAATTCCGCTTTTTTGACGGGTCTGGACACCTTCACGTTCATCCCCCCCCCCCCCCCAGCATCGCCTTCATTTTATCCGGCATCGGCCCTGGCGGCACCCTCAGCACCGGGAACCTGAAAGATCAGGCCCCCGGTGACAGCCCTCTTCCACGAGAGAGCCTCAATATCAAGTGCCGCCAGATTAATGCCCCGGCGAGCCACTCGCACGGCCTCCTCGTAGGTCGCGCTGCTTTCCTCCGGAACAGTGATCGTCACCGCCGCCGTTCGCGGGGGAGGCGCTACGCGAGGAGGCCCGCTCTTTTGTTGCCCCTCTGTCGGTGCTTTTCCAGCCGTCTGCGTTGCGGCCAGGGGAGTGACTATCGCGGCACTCTCCTTCTTTCTGGCTTTCCGGCCGAGGACCTGGGTCCATGCTTCCCCAGGCATGGCCGGAGCCACACGTGGTTTCCTCGGTGGAGGAGGCACAAGCGGCGGTCGAGGAGCAAGGGGATGAAGAAGAAGAGGAGCCTTCTTCTTCTTTTCCTTCTTCTTCTTCTTTCCCCTAACGGGTATCGCCGCAAATTTCGCGTTGATGTAGGCCCCGATCTGGTTCATCAGAGCGCCTGCCCCCCCCTCCCCCCGCCGAGGGTGCGTCACACCGGCGCTTCATAGCCGACAGCTCTCCTCGGAGAGCATCCAGGGACTCCTTTTGTTCCCGGATCTCCCATCGGAGAGCTGCATTCTCCGCCCAGAGAGCCTCCATGTCTCCGGTGGACTCCTGCGCCGCCAAGGAGAGGGAACCGCAGGGGCCATGGGGCATGTTCCTAGCCTCCAGCTCCCTGACCGCAGCCTCGATGTCCCTAGCCGCGTCCTTGAAGACACGGATGGCCGTATCCTTCAGGTTGGAGCTACTCGCCGCGGTGGCCTCCACCACGCGACTCATATCAACTACAGTGGCCAGCAGCTCCCCCGGCAGGAGACCCCTTAGCCCTTCCCGGCGCATAGCCACCGTTGGGGCCGGATCTCGGCACCGGGACCTTTACGCCCTGTCCGGTCGAGCGGAATTGTCACACTGTCAACATGTATTCGAAATCTAAGAAACGTTGTGCTGAGAAGCAAGAAGCTGGAGTTGCAGCAGTAGTGAAACGAATTCGTACAACACCGACTGCCGCGCAAATAAAGAAAAAAATTTTTGTAAAACAAGAAACAACAGCAAAAGAGCATCGCAATGCCAACGATGAAAGCAGCAGCAGTAGCAGCCAGGAAGATTCTCAACAATTGCTCACTCCAACGTTTAAAACGTCCGAATACATGGTAACACCTAGCAATTCTTTCTTCGCGGACGATAAACTTAAAAATTATTATGGGCAATTAAAAAAAAGACAAAGAAATGGGATCTTTCCTCGCGGATAATGTGGAATCGTTGAATGCATTGCGGTCGCGTATGTCTAAAATACCAGTGAAGAAGACTGTATACAATTTCTATACAAGCCGAACAAGATTCCTCACGTTATGGTGACTTGCAACGTGTACGGCTTGACAATTACAAACAGTGAAAACTTCAGCTATCGAACTACCGTTTACACGTTCAAACATTTGATGCCGAAACATCGCGTTCACATGCTTCTGCCAACAATAAACCATTGGTGGCATGAACCGAGCAAAGCGTTGATGGCTGCGTTTATCAAACGAATTATTGAGGACATGAAAAATGTAAAATCTGTTGGAGAATTCAAGAAAGCTATCGCCAACTACCAGATTGACATGGTAAAAGTTTGGCCGAATTGCGCGCAAAATATCTCACTGCTGTAAAACAATTGAAACCAAATCAACCACCAGCTACTGGTGTATTCAACGTTTGTTTACACACTACTGCTGATCGAGTGAGCAAGTTGACTCCACCGATTGCTTTCATATCGAACGATAGAACGTTGAAGAGAAGGAAATGGGACAAGCTGGTTAGGTCGCATCACGTTCACGCTGTGATGGTAATGCGTTGCCGCGGAATTAAACTTCTGAATCAGATGCTTTTCTTGTATATGGAATTGGTCAACATGATTTACGCGGACATACCACGCATCATTGATACAAGCAACGTAGTGAAACCATTCGCAATTCCTGGCCTCCAGAACAACGACAACGATAATACTGAGAGTGAAGAGAGCGAAGTTGACGATTACACTCCTGATGTAGATTTTGGAGAATAAAAGATAAAACAAAATTGTAGTAAATTTGTAGTGTTTATATTAATGCAATAAATAATCTTACAGAATATTAACAGCTGTCACTTGATTTTCAATCTCTCCAACTCTTGCGTGTGCGCGAATTTTTGCCATGTTTATTTCCTGAAACACAAAGACAAAGTCTTTGAAAAATTCAAGATCTACAATCGGCTGTTCGAAAACAAGTTCAGGTCAAGACTGAAGACAGTGAGATAGGACAACGGAGGTGAATATAAAAATAAAAGATGGCAGCGTATCTTGAAGAACAGGGAATAAGCATGGAGAATTCAGCGCCACACACACCCCAGCAGAATGGGAAAGCAGAGAGGCCCAATCGAACAATTTTTGAAAGCGCTAGAACGATGATCCGGGCGAAAAATCTTCCGAAGACGGTGTGGGCTGAAGCTGTTAGTACAGCTGTGTATATGCTTAATAGAGCAACACATTCATGCAGAAAAGGCATAAAGACAGTGTATGAAGAGTGGACCGGAAGAAAACCGAAGCTAAGCCATGTGAGAATTTTCGGTTCGACGGCGTACGTCCATATTACCAAACAGTTTCGAAAGAAACTCGATGATACGGCGAGGAAATTGATACTAGTGGGATACCAGGACGAGTCATCAAATTATCGCCTGTATGACCCAATAAAGAAAACAATTGTTGTCTCACGATGTCGAGTTTACTGAAACTGAAGTAAACAAGAGTACATATGTAAGTAACTCCAAATAGGAGACACTAAGAATATCGCAAACAGATGAAGCCGTTGAAATTTCGGAAGAACAGGCTGAAGAAGCTTCCCAAAATGACGAGTATGCTCAGAAGATTTTAAAAAAATTTGGTATGTTGGATGCTAAGTCTGTATGTGTCCCTGCTGATCCGAACGTTATACTGTATCCAGCAGAAGACGAAGATGTATGCGAGAGTGTACCTTACCGCGAAGCTGTAGGGTCATTAATGTTCTTGGCGGTTGTGTCGCGTCCGGACCTTACATTTGCAGTTAACTCAGTATCAAAGTATTTAAATAAGCATAATCGAGCGCATTGGATGGCTGTGAAACGTATTTTCGCGTATTTGGTCGGAACAAAGAATCGCGGAATACTCTACAAAAGTGGAGGAAACGAGTCGGAGCTTATTGGTTATTGCGATGCCGATTTTGCGGGAGATTTAGAAATGCATCGGTCAACCACCGAATACGCGTTTATGTTTGTAAACGGATTGATTTCTTGGTCGAGTCAGCGACAAAAACTTGTAACGCTGAGCACCACGGAATCCGAATACGTGGCTGCTACAGCTGCGGCACGAGAAGCTGTTTGGCTGCGAAAGTTGCTTGAAGAAATTGGTTCGTGCTGTGATAAACCAACCGTGATTTGGGTTGACAATCAAAGCGCTTTAAAACTTGCTAAAAATCCAGAGTTTTATAAGCGCACCAAACACATCGAGGTTAAGTTTCACTACGTGCGCGAAAAAGTAGCTAGTCAACAGATAGAAGTAAAATATGTTCCTACGAAATACCAAAGAGGAGATATGTTTACTAAAACATTACCGAAAGTACAATTTAACTTGTTGTGTGAAATGTTGTCGATAACGAGTGCTCAAACGGTGAGTGTGTTGGACGTGTATGAGTTCTCGTACTCGTATCTCCCGCTCGACCGACCTGTGTAGTGAGACCAGCGCTGTAGCCGAGCGGAGTTTTTATAAAACTATTAGTCTTTCATGAAACTCTAACCTAAGCACATGTATTTTATATTCACGTATTAAAGTTTATTTCCGTTTTTTTTTTTTGCCTTTCAAAGTCTAATATCGTGTGTGACGATTTATTCACTGTTTTTACCAGAATATTTCTATATTCTGTAATCAAAATCCCAACAATCGACGTATCTGTTAGTAACAAATAAACATACCTTCGTCACTCGATACCTACGTGACCGTGGCATCGTCTCTTGCCGGCCGACCGCCTATGGTGGCCGGTTGGCTTTCGTCAAGAGTCCGCTCGATCGTCCTGACCCTGCCATAAAACAGTTGCACTCCAAAATATTTTTACCATATTTTTACTATTTACCGTAAAAAAATCCTAAAAGACGCTGACGCTGACAGGTCTAAATGTCTTGAACTTTTTTCTGAGAAGTTAGAAAAATTAATTTACTAGGTAGTTATGAATAGTTCCGAATATTACGTACATATCACATCTCATATGTACACAAAATATTGTATTCCTAATATTGAATAAACATTTTGTTTTACATGTGAAAACATATATTCTGTTGCAAATATTAAATAATGACTGTATACCCAGATAGCACAGGGACGTCTTATGTACGGGTGGTCTCCCGGAGCGGGGTGGCTTTGGCGATCAGCCTTGACATCGCCAACGCCTTTAACACCCTGCGCTGGGACACGATCCAGGAAGCGCTCCACGATCATGAAGTACCTTCCTACTTGCGGGTCGTGCTGCGGGACTACCTGTCCCTGATAGGTGGATCGAGTTCACTGACCATAACGGGCGGCCGGTGTAACGAAGACTCAACCGAGGCGTGCCCCAGGGGTCTGTTTTAGGACCTCTGTTATGCAACTTGGGGTATGACTCGGTATTGCGGGGCTGCTCCCGTCCGGTGTCAGCGTCGTCTGCTATGCGGACGACACGCTGATTATCGTGACAGGAAACATCGGGACGAGGATCATCCGCTTAGCGGAGATGGCGGTGGCCATCATTGTCGCCAGGATCCGGGCATTGGAGCTAGAGATCTCGCCGCAGAAGACGGAGGTGGTCCTGTTTCACGGACTGCCTCTGTCGCGACAAACGTCCTAGGCTTGGATCCGAGTTGATGACGCCCACGTTCAGGTGGGCTCGTCTAATGCTCAACCTCGGGGGTCCGCAGGAGAGGGTGCGCCGCCTTTATGTGGGGGTGGTGCGGTCAATGGCCCTATACGGATCACCCGTATGGGGCAGCGACCTGATGGCCCGTCGGCGCAGCCGAATGCTCCTGCTCCGCATGCAGCGGCACATGGCCATCAGAGTCGCAAGGGGATACCGCACTATATCTCATGAGGCTGCGGCCGTCCTAACGGGGGTGGTGCCCTTTGATTTCCAGGCTGAGGGGGACGCCGATCTACATTGACGTTTGCAGACACTCCGTCGGAATGGTGCCGACCCGCCGGGTGAGGCGGTCAAGGAGTGGAGGCGTCGAGCCCGATAGCTCGCCCTTAAGAAGTGGCGCCGACCGACACCGGGCCGTCGGGCCGGTCCTGCGAAACCTAGATGCTTGGCTGGACCGCCGGCATGGCCGGCTGTCATACCGGCTCACGCAGGTGCTCACCGGACATGGCTGTTTCGGTGAGTACCTGCTAAGAGTAGATGCGGCGGCGACAGCCAACATGTGTTGGAGGAGTGCCCGGCCTTCTCGGCGGAGAGGGGTTCTGGAAGGCGGTGTCCTCCTTCTGTGAGATCGTTATCTCGCAGAAGGAGTGCGACGAGCGGGATCGGGAGCGAACCGATCCCGTTCGTGCAGAGCGGAGGAGGCAGAGGCGAGCGGCGGGGCGGCGGCAACCTGCTGCCCCCGCTGCTGCCGCTGGGGCTGGTTTCCACTGAGCTCCTCTCCTCCTCCGGCCGGTTTTAGTGAGTATTCCCCTCCTTCTGAGAGACGAGTCCCACACAACCCTCTCCTTTCAATTCAAGGGGGGGGAGGTGTAAATCCATTTCTCCACATAAAAAAAAAGGAACGTCTTGTGCACGTGCATAGGACGTCCGGTGCTATCTGGGATAATAATATTGTGTAACGCAAATAGTAGGCGCGACCCTCTCCTCTCGCACTCGCGCCCCGCCGTGCTTGATCTCCCGTTCCCTAACAGTAGTACCGACGGCCGCCGCTAGGCCAGAACCACGCACCGCGCTACCGCACGGCGCTCTCCCGCTACTGAAAGTGGGGAGCGCCGTGCATAATTACCGCAGCCGCGACGCTCAGAAGGCAGAACGCCTGAACGAGCACTCCTGTATAGACCGAAGCATAGACAAATACACGAATCTTGCCGTTCAAACGCTCTCATTTATTTCACTTGAATTTCCTGACTATTTTTCCCCAACAGAGCCCGTTCAAAGGAAACGAGCTAGAGATCCCTCTAAGAACGCGGTCAAGTCCGTCTAACCCCTCGTCTCCTATCTGAGGCTTCCGACCTCGAGACGTGGGACAACTCCGGTCGCCGAAAGACGTGTCTGCGCAAACAGCCGTCTTCGGGTTTCCACGGCTACTCGCCCGGGAAGAAAAGGTATGCTCGCACTGCCAATTCGACCCCCCTGGGGCACCTCCCTCCAGCTTCCGCTTCCGCCATCCTACTACCCCCCGAGGTATTGTGAAAGGGTTCGCGTACCCTTAGGCCGCGACACGACTCCAAGCCGAATACACGACCCCGACGCACCGACCGGGTGACCGTAATTCCGAAGCGGTGACAGTCCTACTACCCCCGTTATACTCAGCGAATCCCGGCGACCGGCTGAGCCGCACCACTCCTTCGCAACGGTTCGTCCGCGATCGAACCGCGAATACGTGACAATTGTAAATAGTGTATTTTATATTTGGAAAACAATATTCTATTCTACATATTGAATAAATATTTATTTTGTGTTTACAAAAAAGTATTTTTTTCTGAATCTAGAAAGTCCAGAGCGGACGTCCCTGAGACGTACAAAATTTACATCCCATGGACGTTCGTAGGACGTTCAGAGCGGACGTCCGACAAAGGACGTTGGAGGTTTGGACGTAAATTAGACATGAAATGAACGTCCATGAGACGTCCGGTGCTATCTGGGTATATATAATACTTTGTGTAGAGTTCATGGTGCCCGAAACAGCTTATGGTTGCAAGAAATTGAAATGTTAAAGATGAAATGAGAAATAGGAAAAATATGTCCACTATTTGTAACGCACAATGTATTGTGACGGGGCAGACTTTTTCTGCCCGTCACGAAAGCACCCTGACCCCCGGAAGGGCCTCGCGCCCTCCTCGCCGGACACCCCAGGCCGGCGATGGTCCGCGAGAGTGGAAGGATGTTTGGACCGCGGTCATCAGGGACCCCCCCCCCTTTTTCGCATCCCCTCACCCTCGCCGATAGAGCCGCTTCTTCGCGCGAGCGCGGCAAGTCGCCGGTCGCGGTGTTCTCCACCCCAGGACCCCGGTGTGGCCACCACCAAGAGGACTGATCACCCTCGGAAACATGTACTGCTGCCATCGCCCTTCGACGCTGCCACGAGAGAAAAACTGAAGATGCCATGGTGGTGGCACACCGTGAGGAGCCCCTACAGCTTCTGGGTGGGGAGAGCTGCAAGCCGGCGGCGAGAAGAGCGCGTCGATCGATGCGTGATCGATTTGAGATTTAGACCAATTAACGGCTAACCGCGAGGCAAAACAGAACCTGTGCTACGCGAGCGAGCCCCTTTTTACGTGGCTAGAGTTGTAACGTATTTCGCGCGCGTGTGTGTGTGTGAGTGTTGTCCACGCCGTCCACCCCGGAGAGAATGCCCCGCAATCAGGGACTCCGAGGCCTACAACATTCAGGAAGGGCCCACTGGTTGGGTTTCCTTTGTGGTGTACATGGGTGTGAGAGTGCAGATCGAGTGTATGTCCGCGAGGGTGCTCCGGAGCACCCCTTTTCGTCCGCGACAGGACCACCACCGGAGGGAACTCCGTTAGACTTCCCTCCGTCCGTTTCGCGAATCTCCCGCGTGACCTTGCGCGATTTGAGAACGCGACGCGTTTCGAAGGAGAGGGCCTCTTCGAAATGCGAAACCGTTAATTCCCGGCGTAATCTGTTTCCGATTGTATTTGATTAAATAAAGAAATTCGATTAAACGTACGCGGATCAAAGTTTATTTCCTCTTTCGACCTCCCCTGAGTTTCGGTCTCCGTAGAGCAGCCGGAAGGACGAAAGTAACGGACGCGTGCACTTGGCACTGGCGCCCAATTCTTCCAAATAAATTCGTCCGTGGAAATTGTGCGACCGAGCGTGTCGATTAGCAGCTTTCCCGGCCGCCCACGCGAGGTACGTCACAGTATTGTGTTAGAAGTAAGTTCATAAGTATGCAGAACGCAAGGCAGAAAGTCTTGTTGCAAGAAATTTAAATGTTACAGATAAAGTGAGAAAATTAAAAAGAGATCCATTATTTTTAACACACAATTCATTGTATTGCAATACTAGTTTCAGTCCTTTAAGTTTTCAGAAGTACAGACAATACATGGAAGAATGTCTTGTTGCAAGAAATTAAAATTTTAAAGATAAAGTGAGAAAATTAAAAAAGAGATCTACTATTTGTTAATATATCTATAATATATCTATAATCTAAAATTCGTCCACTGTATATCTATAATTTTTCTAATATGTGTAATCTAAAATAATCCAAATAAAATAATATGAAAAAATGAATTCTTTAGTTTTATGATTTATATACACAGACTCCTTATTTTTTTAATTGAATAGAGGAAAAGAAAAGGAAAGGGGTAAAGAAAGTGAATATATATATTTCATATGATATTAATTTATTAATTATAAACATTTATTCAGCCAATTCATAATTTAATATAAATACCAGGAAATTTGTTATGCACACCCCATCATCTTATGCTTCAATTATGTGTAACACATACAAACCACATTTTAGTTGCAAATTAACATAGAGCTTAAAATAAAAATAGAAATTCTAGTTTTCATACAAACATTATATACAGGGTGTCCCAAATGGGTGGTTCGAGAGGTGATTTGATACAACTTTTTCCTTAACGAAAATGTTTTCCGAGGCTTCGTTAAGGAGATATTAACGGAAAACACTGACCAATCAGAGCGCGCGTAGCCTTCGCTACCGTGGCCGCTCCAACGGTATACGCGCGCTTTGATTGGTCGGGGTTTTTTGTTAATATCTGCTTAACGAAGCCTCGGACAACATTTTCGCTAAGGAAAAAGTTGTTTCAAATCACCTCTCGAACCACCCCTTTCAATGTGTTACAACATTTTTGGGACACCCTGTAGATTAGTGTTAAGACTACGCGTGCTCTGCGCTGAGCCATTAGTCTAAGTATGTATATATTTAACCCCTTCCCGTACTGTAACCGTGTTAAAATTTAGTCTCTTGATAGACACTAAATTTTAACTTCAGCTCGGATGTTTGGAGTAAATGGAAGAAATTGAGGGCTCGTGCCTCCAGGTGCTGGATAGCGAAGTGTTCTGAGAGGTGATTAAAGAATTTGGAAACTCTGATATATCTGGTAATTAATGAAATATACTCTGTCAAATTTAGTAACGACGGATATCACGATGATTTCGTGGAGAGCTGAATTTATAAATATACAGGGTGTCCCAAAAGTCGGGGAGGAGCCAGAAATGGGGGGTAGCTGAGACGATTCTGAACAACAATTTCCTTTGCAAAAATGTCGGATGGGGCTTCGTTAAGGAGATATTAAGCGAAAACCCCGACCAATCAAAGCGCGCGTAGACCGTTCGAGCGGCTGCGATAGCGAAGGCTACGCGCTGGCGGCCGCGCTTGTACGTGAACAAGTGACTCGACGTGCATCGAAAGACATTGACGCTGCCGCCTAGCGCGTAGCCTTCGCTACCGCGGCCGCTCGAACGGTCTACGCGCGCTCTGATTGGTCGAGGTTTTCTCTTAATATTTCCTTAACGAAGCCCCATCCGACATTTTTGCAAAGGAAATTGTTGTTCAGAATCGTCTCAGCTACCCCCTATTTCCGGCTCCTCTCCGACTTTTGGAACACCCTGTATATGTTCCGTCATACTTGACGACGACTAGTATCACAATGAGTTCGCAGAGGATATAAAATATATATATATATATATATACGTATGGTTTATACGGATATGAAACTAGAGACACTCGTCCATTTGATTTATCGCAAATTAACAATATCTTGAAATCAATATTATCTATGGCAACGTGAATAACGGGATTGGCACGCTTTATTTATCAATGCAAATATGATAGGGCAACGATTGCGAGATATACCTTAGGAAAACCCAAAGTTGGTTGTACAAAGACGTCTGAATGCCTATCCGCATTCACACGAGATTGCACGTGTTTTCTTAAGAGACTGCTACGTTTGAAACCGAATATACACGGTTTGGAGAAGTGGTGAGCGCATTCAGGATTCACTTCGTGATCCAATGCATGATTGTGGATTTGTCGCAGCACCTTCCCATTCGGCCGATTTCTCGGAGGAAATGTTGAGGTGGAGACGTGCTCGAAGCCGAAATCAGGTTGTGACACCTAAGAGTTCACCAAAGGGCACGAGTGTGGGCTATTGGGGTTCTCCGGTGACGGACGCCTGATTTCAACAGTGCGAATCTGATCGTAATTTCCGCGGAATCCTACTGTGACAACTTACCCGAAAACGCTCACCTCTCACCCGTTTCCTTCAGCAAAAGACACAGACTCGCTCTCGTTGCATACCTTCGTGAATTTACTGCTTTTGACTACTACGTGGTCACGCCGGATTGGGCGTCGTTACAAATCACAATGCAGCAGTGCCACGGCTCGGTTTGTGCTCGTGACTCCTCGGTTTGAGGCGCGTATCCAACGAGAGTAAGCTAGGCGGTTTGACTAAGTTACTTGATCGGTTTGATCACTCGATTGGATACCGGTTTTCGCTGAAGGAATTGAAGGTGCTGTCGCGGTCGCTTCCAAACGTAGAGTGCCGGTCCTAGTTCTCGCATCGAGATCCTTCGATCCAGGATCGAGTGGGATCGATGCGCACGCATCCTCTTTTGGTAGGGTGCTTCTCCTAATTTCTCCTCCTCGTAGGAGCGATTCCCGGTTTCTGATAAGGGGTATCCCTTGACTAGCTCATAGTACGCGCGTCAATCTCCCTTGATCGGATATCGAGTGGGGATCGATGCGCACGCGTGTCAGATGCCGCGACTATCCCGAATTCTCCTCTTCGCGAATAAATGGAGGATAGAAGTCTTCTATGAGTGGGAATCGCCCCTTAATCGTTTATGTAGTTGTATGTAACCTGCACAGTTACAGTACTTTAGCGAGTCAGACTCGCGATGAAGATTTTGGCCCAAATATGAATATCGCTAGCCAGACTCGCGATGAGATACTTGGGGCAAACATGAATACGATTGCGTATTGCGATTGTTTACAAGCATCAGTCTGGTCTGTTTAGCGCGCATCGACGCTTACCGCTTGGGCCCGAGTTTCGACGAGCTAAATGGCATGGGAAGGGGTTAATGTAACCATTCACACGTTCAGGTTTAGTGTACCATTTGTATATGTATTTATAATTGTTCAGGCACAATAAACATATGTTTTCAAAAAAAAAAGGAAGCAGGTTGTAGTCGGAAATCGTGAGTTCGAATCCTGCCGGAGGTAATATAAAAATTGAAAGACGTGTTCGTCGTTTTCATGGAATCCAGTCACAAGAAATAAATACAGTGAACAAAAATTTACCAACAAATGAAAGAAAATATAAAATTAAAATTTAATTTTTTTTTTAAATCTTAATTTTCAAAATTTATTCAACATTATCACGCAGCGTGACCGCCAGGCGCCAGCGACAAAACATACCGCGCGCGAAGTAAACACAGCTGGTCGACAAGTAGAAACAATAACACGGGGAATGCGTCTCACCGACAAACATACACAATTTCGGCAAAGCGACCGAAATTAGTATATAAGGTGGAACTCCGAAAACGGGAATCAGAAATCCCCGCGGTGTCGAGCCGCACAGACAACGAAATCGAGTTCCTCGCACGAAGTCTACCTCCTTCCGATCCAAGCGCACGGAGAGTATCCGTTCTCGTGCTCTTGTCTCCTACCAAAATTCACCTGCACAGAGAGTATCCGGTCTCGTGCAGTGATTCCTTCCGATCCAAGCGCACGGAGAGTATCCGTTCTTGTGCTCTTGTCTTCTACCGAAATTCACCTGCATGGAGAGTATCCGTTCTCATGCAGTGATTCCAGCCCGATCCAAGCGCACGGATAGTGTCCATTCTCGTGCTCTTGTCTTCCGCCGAATTCACCAGCACGGAGAGTATCCGTTCTCATGCTCTTGTCTCCCACCGAATTCATCTGCACGGAGAGTATCCACTCTCGTGCAGTGACTCCAGCCCGGTCCAGGCGCACGGCGAGTAGCCACTCTCGCGACATTCACGTGCCGCCCCCGCGTACGAGGTTCGCGCGCACAGATCATACAGTTAAGAAGTAGAGTTAGATTTACGAATAAGAACTGTACATAGCATAAGACGACCCCGGAAGGGAAATAAACTTGATTATTAAAAACTACTACCGAGGAAAATTTCTTCCCACTAACCCTAGGCAACCCGACTGAGTCGGCACGTCCACCACTCCACGTTGTATAGACTTCACAACGTTTTGGGAATGTCCACATCGGACGACCCAGGGACGTCCTACGATGTAACTGGGACGTTCCACGGACGTTCACAGGATGTTCAGGGGACGTTTGAATATTATCTGGACGACCCGAACGTCCAGTACCGGACGTCCTACGGACGTACATAAGAGATCCCTTTTTTTTTTTTTCTTTTTACGTGAGGAAATGCGTTTACGCACGCCCCCTCATAAGGAGGG
>NC_071977.1:16309724-16354061 GCF_026283585.1 Hylaeus volcanicus
GGAGCGCCTCCCGGATCGTGCCCCAGGGCAGGGTGTTAAATGCGTTGGCGATGTCGAGACTAATCGCCAACGCCACCCCACCCCGGGAGACTGCCCGGCCCGCGAGGGCATGGACGTGGTCGACCGCGTCAAGCGTCGACCGGCCCTCGCGGAAACCGTATTGGCAGTCAGCCAACTGCATACTCCCGTCGGACAGGCCCCCCGAACATAAGAGATCCCTGTGCTATCTAGGTATGGTCCTCATTTTTTATTTCGTGTCCAGATAATAATGCAGATGGCGTAATATTATGGTTTTTATTCATGTTTTCTACATGCATTTATGTTTTAGAATACTTAATTAAATCTGATTTGCCACAAACAAAAACTATACTACACGCCGTGCAAAGAGCTTTTTCACTATCCTTACGTGGCATCAACCAATCTTTAGAAATATTAAAACATAACTAAGAATTTTGAAATACTTTCCTTTTTGATGTCCTCTTTTCTTCTCGATGATTCCTGACGTGGACGGCTGCGGTTCATTATCCATTTTTTTTTACTGTTCCCTAATGTCACACAGTGTTAAAAACGCGGGAAAATTGCTAAGTCCCCTTAAATACACCTCCTCTGGCGGTTCAGATACATGTATGGTAGCAGACGACATATAGCTGTGACGTCAGCTTACGCATGCGCAGAAGGGAATCCCTGGAGGGAGAAATCCCACGAATGTCCATCACTGGTGACGACTTCATTTACATTTTATGATACGAGGAAGCGACCTTTCCGTCTAATCTTTTTTTTTTTAACTGCCCGTATAAAATTCCGCGATGGGCGATAGTCACAGATTTTGCAATTTCGCTTTTGAGACATGCTAAAAATACGTTCAAAAGCAGGACATTTGTCTACGCATAAAGCGTTTGAATTTTGCCAGAACTATCCTGACAAGGATATGTAGGAATTTGGTTTAAAATATAATTCGGTAGAGAAGAAAATTCACTCACTTTGGTTGTAAAACAATTCACTTTATTAACTTCGCTTCCGCGGTTGAATTAGCGATAAGCGTTTAATTCTCTCCGCGATATATCGAATGTAAAGCGAGTTGTCGTTACCGTTTAGGCGATAGGCGCGGGGTCAGAAGTAAACAGCACGTGTGGTACGTTCAACTTTCTGCCACAAGTGATTTATCAATCACCGACGGATACCTTGACCTCGCGTGGCGCCAAGATCGAGGTTTTGTTCCATTGTCCAGCGGACGAGTTAATTGGTCACGTGATTTCCTTAATTTAAAATAAAAGTAATTCGTAAATTTAATTTTAACTTTAAACCTTAACAACATTTTTGTGTCAATTTTCTCAAAAAAAAACGCTTAATGATATTTACTTCCCTTGATTACGAAATGCATAATTATTATATGTTTTTTTCATTATTGTACCTGAAAAACGGGAAAAACTATCTAGTAGTTCACCTACTCTCCGTTGGAGGCACCAATTTACCTCCTACGCACCCTTAGGTATAGGACCATGCTGTTGTGTGTGTGTCTCACTGATTATACCGTATGTGGTAGTAATGACACTGGCGATATCAATTTTATACCATATTGTGGTCTAAAACACCTTAAATAAAGAAAGACAGAAAAAAAGAAAGTGTTGCGCGTCCGTGCGGTTTTATTTTTAAGGACTTAGGGTTTAATTGGCGTTCACGCCGCACGTGACAAGATTATTAGAACTGCGTGCGACTTAACCAGTAATATGTTAATTTAAGATAAAATAAGAAATATAATATTAACTTTATTGTAACAGTTTGAATATAACTAATTTAACACAAACGTTGAATTTCTTTACTTAAAACACAAGCTTTTACAATAGACGTCTATATTGGTTAACGGTCGCTATGCGAGTAAGTATTAACAAATTGTTTTAAATAAAATGCAATCAAAAAAACGAAATACCGTAAATACAAGAAAATCGTAATTGGCGCTAAACTAACTTTAAACAGAACTGGCAAACGCAAAGGCTCATTCACATTCCCATAACGACGGGCAAACGGGTCTCCGCTTTGCCATCTGGGAGTGACATGGGAATTAATTTATCTCTATCAAAAGTAGCGGTACGCAACAAAAGAATGACAATGGCACCGCGAATAGCGGAGGGCGCAAATTCAAATCAGATTTCAATGCGAAATACGGTAACCTGGTAGCCTCATTGAGCTTTATCCTAACTGGAGTGTGAACTGCGAGAGAAACGCCGGTCCGAGAGAGATGCAAGATGAGTGGTTCCGGTGTTACTATCCTATAGCAAATTTATGTGTGGAGGGAGAACAGACTTCTCTTTGTTTGAATTTCTCGCCACTAGGAATTATTTACAGATTAATTATGTACAGATTTGAACTTTATTTCCTTTTTATTTATATATAAAACGATAGAAACATTAATAATAACGACATAATAATGAAATAGTATACATAATTTACATACCATAATTTAGATCATACAAATATATACAATTTGGTATAGAGCTAAATTTGATTATTTGTCACAATTCAATTTATATTGTATTTATCCAATTTTATGCGGAAAAGAATCTGAAAGTAACTCACTCGATAATGCTCAGCGATGCTCGGTTAGGTTATGTTACGGCGTACGTTTGTTCCCCCTCTATAAATAAATTTGCTATAGGATAATACCGGAACCACTCATTTTGCATTTCTCTCGGACCTCCGTCGCCTCTACTGCTTCCTACAGGAGTTCACACTCGAGTTAGGATAGAGCTCAATGCATATGACATATATATATATCGTAATCTGTGCTCACTTGCGCCGCGAGTGGTAGAAATATTCATAACTTAAAGCTCGGGATCAGGATCGCCAGGCTACCATAATTCGCGTTGAAGCCCGATTTAATTCGCGCCCACGAGGTGTGGCGGCGCCAGTGTCGTTAGTACCACATACAACATAATCAGTGAGACACACACACAACAGCATGGTCCTATATATGTGTATTTGTACCTGCTTTAAGGGGAAAGACACGGGTAATGCAGCGAGGTGACATTACCGGCAAAAATGGGCCTAAAAAGGGGATCGGGATTTTTCACTTTTTGGCCTTATATTAGTATATTTTGGGCTAAATGAGGGCTCATTCGAAAGAGGAAGCTTGAATACATCCAGGGCTGGTCATGATTCAACGAGATCTTGTTAATATCTAATAATATGAGTGTCCAAAGTAGAGAAAGAATACGATAAAATACATCTGCAGAATCCAAGTATTTGTGGGTCACTATAAGAGTTTTGTGACTCACGCGATGACCAGTCCCGGATGTATTGAACCTTTCTCTTTCAAATGAGCCCTCATTCAGCCCAAAATATGCTAATGTGACGTTCGCATATCGACCGTCCAAACCACGGACATACTTTTCCCTTGTAATGAGTTGAAGACAGATTTAGTATTTGTATATTCGAACGTCACCCTATATCTTAGACTAAGAAACGTTTAGCAAGTAAGAGAGAACCTAAGCGATAACAGCTACGGGGGCGGAGCGAGCGATCTACTTCTTGCCACATCATATGCCCCTGATACGACCACGGTACGGCCGCGGCTTATTCACTATCGTGAACCGCGGATTCGGTTGCTTTATCGCGACGCACGAGAATACAACGGTTCTCCTAGATGTTAAGTCGCAGCTACAGGTCCCGTACAATTCTCGGTACTCGTTACCACCCACCGGTGGCCAGATCTAATGAGACCCTGCACCTTTTCGACGAATTCAAGCGTAGCGTCAGCTAAGGAACCGTCGGCAGTGGCTATCGTTGGTGTCAGTCACCAAAAACCGATAAGGGGTAGACTAAACACCTAGGAATGATTTCGGGCAAGATGTTATTGCTAACGTTATGGGAAGAAATCAACCACCACCCATGAATTTTTAATAATCACGTGGTATGATTGTTTCCTCCTTCCTCGGGCCAAAGGTCCCGAATTAGGGGTATAAGTACGCCCGCAATTCAGAGGCTCGGGATAGTCCTCAAAAGTTCAGAAATCATTCAAAGTCAAATATCGAGTTTTATTGCGAAGTCAAGGTAGTGAACCTTTTATTCAGAAATTGTAATTGATTGTAATTGCTATAATAAAAGACCGTGCGCGGGTCTTAATAAAACAGTAACGTAATTTAACAAATCCACGAGCTACAATTATTTTTTCCCTTAATCATTCGACGCGTTCGGAGAGGGAAAAGGGAATAAATTATAATTAAACCAACTGTCTTTTCGATTTATCGAGGCGTTGAAGCCGGTCATTCAGAAATCTTAAAGATAGAAACATTGCTCGGCCGTGGGTTTCCTTCCGTCATCGTACTCAGGTTCAAAGTCACTTTCGTGCTTGCTGTAAGGGTTGATCGAGGCGTCGAAGCCGGTTTTCCCAAACAGTAGCCACGGATTTGATTAACGCGGCTTCTTTTCGATCCAAGGCAGAGCAGATATTCCGATCAGGGTCGAGGCGTCGAAGCCGGCTTTGAAAGGAATAGACGCAAAACCAGCGGTCGTAAAAGGTTGCATGGGCTTGATAACGATTAGCGGGACATGAGATTCATCCCCGATTAAAACTTATATAAATTCCAATTTTTCCCTCTCAATAGATGAAAAACACCGAAACAGCGCGGAAGTACCGTTCGGGGAGACGCGAACAAATTCGACGGTTGTTACGCGATTAGGAACTACCGGTTCAATCTGGAAGGTTTCCGTTCGGGCGCATAGTGAAGCCGCGAGTGATTCAAAACGAACTGTTACGAGCATCAGCATTAGCACCAACATCAGCATCAGCACCAGCATCCGCATCAGTACCAGCATCGACACCAGCACCCATACCTTGGAGGCTCGCCCCGTTGACCATTCCCCGAGCACGTGAGGCCGTGTGGACCATCCCACCCAACGACCCGCGGTGGAAAAGTTACATCCAAAACGTGCTCGACCTCATCAAGTAGTAAGTCCGAAAAAGTTAAAATTTCTAATAAATAGTAATCGCGAGGGTAGACTCAATACCCGCAAGTCGTTTAAGAGAGGCGTGGGACAAAAAGCAAGCATCATTTGATCGAATCGGGGGACAGATTTTCAAATTTGAAATCCGGGACGTGACACTAATATGAGGACGAAAAGCGAAAAATCGTAAAGGCATTCCCAAAATTGAGTTCCGCCATTTTATGGATAATAGTAGAGCAAGTCACGTACCAAATTTAGTACAGGAAATCGGTATGAGATGGCACTTACTGAGGATGACTGCTAACGTGAATATCGATACATTGCGACGTTGTCATTCTGGCATAACAGCGTCTATCCTTTCCCCACGCTGCACTGTTGCCATTTTACTGAAGTCGAAATATTCTTACATTTGCCGACGTCGACAGAGCATAGGAACAGACAGCGGAAAAAGAGTAGAAGAAAACATTTACAAGCCTAGTATCATAACCAATTGTCATAACAATATCGTGTTTGGTCTCATTTTAATCAGAAAAACCTCACCAATATGTTAGTGAAATTTGTATTAAAAAAAAAATTAACAATAAAAAAGTTAGTTTGTCGCATTATTGTTTCACAGATTAGTAGGCATTTAAATTTTGTACGATTACCTCGACTCTCACAAGGAATGTTTTTTAGGTATCCGCCTCCAATTGTTTTGATTTTTGGATATGTTTTAAAGGTGCGAAAAATAAAATATACGTATTTTTGTATTTTCGCCTGTTTCATATTTAGGAGGTGAAAAGACCCCCTAAAGTTTCAGCTGCAATAGGTTATCTCCGAAACTATCATAAATAGAAGAAAACTTTTTAAAAAAAAGTTTCATGTTTCCTATCTGCATATCAAATCTGACCCTAAATTTTGTAAAAAAAAATTATTTGTTTATAACATTATTTTAAAAGTAATTACAGTTTATATAATAACTAAGAAGAACATACATTTTTTCTGAATCTATTGATGTATCGTATACCGTGTTTGCCTCTTACATTTTTGTGCATTAATATTATACGTACACCCTCGCTCATACCCAGATAGCACAGGGACGTCTTATGTACGTCCATACGACGTCCTGTACTGGACGTTCGGGACGTTCTATGGACGTCCAGATAACGTCCAAACATCCCCTGAACGTCCTGTGAACATCCTGCGAAAGTCCCTGGAACGTCCCAGTTACATCGCAGGACGTCCCTGGGACGTCCGGCGTGGACATTCTATGTACGTCCCTGGGACGTCCGATGTGGACATTCCTAGAACGTTCTCTGTAAAATTGAGATTTAAAAAAAAATTAAATTTTAATTTTATATATTTTCTTTTATTTGTTGGTAGATTTTAGTTAACTGTATTTATTATTTCTTGTAACTGGATTCCATGAAAAACGACGAACAAATCTTTGAATTTTTATTTACCTCCGGCGGGATTCGAACTCACGATTTTCGAACTACAACCGCAACCTGCTTCCTCACTTACCCATAAACGACTTTGGTAAACTGACTTATATTTTAAGCTTATATAGTGATTCGCATTAATATTCGGATACTTTTTAAAATACAATTCCTTCTTTTGAAATTGGTCTAAATGACTTGAACTTTTTTTTGAAAAGTTAGAAGAATTAATTTACTAGGTAATTCTGAATAGTTCCAAATATTACATACATATCACATCTCATATGTACAAAAAATATTGTATTCCTAATATTGAATAAACATTTTGTTTTATATGTTCAAACATATATTTTGTTGCGAATATTAGATAAATATGTGTTTTATCTACGGAAAAAAATATCCTGTTGCGAATATTAAATAATGATTGTATACCCAGATAGCACAGGAACAGGAACGTCTTATGTACGTCCATGGGACGTCCGGTGCTGGACATTCCCAGAACATTTTCTGTACGTTCATGGGACGTCCGGTGCTGGACATTTCCAGAACGTTTTCTGTACGTTTTCAGTACGTCCATGGGACGTCCGGTGCTATCTGGGATAATAATATTAATTAATTAATATTAATTTACAATTGTAAATAGTGTATTTTATATTCGGAAAAAAATATTCTGTTCTACATATTGAATAAATATTATATTATAAATAATATTAATAAATAATATTAATAAATAATATTAATAAATATTATATTATAAATAATATTAATAAATAATATTTATTTTGTTTAAAAAAAAGTATTTTTTCCTAAATCTAGAAAGTTCAGAGCGGACATCCCTGGGACGTACAAAATTTAGGTCCCATGGACATTCGTAGGACGTTCCGGGCGGACGTCGACGTTTGGACGTAAACTGGACATAAAATGGACGTCCATGGGACGTCCGGTGCTATCTGGGTAAATATGTGGACACGTACTACTTTCAATGAATAATTAATATACATCGTAAATTGTTGATATACAACTTGTATTGCTAAATTCTATATTGGATGTAAATTTACCAACATTTAATAGTATTAAATGTTTTGACTGCCATATTCAATTTTATAGTGGAACTATGGGATCATTTAGATTGATAAGTTCAGAAAGAATATTCAATATATCGAAAACATTTATGGCCAAATATTACAAAATAATGATAACATTATCTAGTTATCTCTAAAGGTTTTTATCATTACTCATGTGATATTAAAAAAAGACTATTAATAAAATATATTCGCTAATACAACATAAACATATCGAAAGATAAATAATACAATTGATATTAATAGATTTGCAACTGTTATTAGATATTTAGTGTCCACATACTTCTGAGCGGGGGTGTATTGTATGCATCGCGCAGATACGCCGCGCCGGGTCGCGATCATGTCAAATATAGACGTACGATCATTATCTTTGTTATAGGTTATAGCTATTGTTTTTCGCAAACAACACACATATACAGTCGGGGACAAAAATAAGTGGACAGTTACTGGAAGTAGGTAAAGATGAAGTTTGATCGAATTAACGTAACTGTTATAAACTTCAGTTTTATTAATTATATATCCTTATAGTATGTACATTATGTAGTGAATAATTGAAGTTCATACTTGCATCTTTATGTAAACATGCTGTAGTTAACGAAACTGATAGCTATTTAGCAGCAGACAAAAATAAGTGGATACTTACTAAAATACGTGACAAATGGAATACATATTGAAATTAATACTTGGTATTGCCACCTTTTGCTGCTATTACTGCTTCCAGACGTCGGGGAATACTTTTTATTAAATTTTCGATATAATCTTTATCAATTTTTTCAAATTCAAACTGTAACCTTTTGAAAATATCGACCTTTTTATTTCGTTGATCCAATGGAACTTTTGCGTCCAGTAAACTCCATAAATTTTCTATAGGATTCAAGTCGGGGCTTTGAGCCGCCATTCAAGCAATTTAATATTGGAATCTTCAAAAAATTTTTTAATTTTCGTAGCAGTATGCTTGCGGTCGTTGTCTTGTTGGAAGACAAATTCGTCATCGCAACCCATCTTTACTACTGCTTCTTCTAAATTTTCATTTAGAATATCAATATATTTGTCTGGATTCATAATTCTATCGATTTCTGCTAATGTACCAACTCCATTCCACGAAAAGCACCCCCACACCATTAATGATCCTCCGCCAAATTTAACTGTAGGTGTAATAAATGCTTTTTTATATGTTTCATTTTTTTTCCTCCAAACTTGATGCTTTTTTTTAATTGCCGCAACTCAAATTTACTTTCGTCGCTCCAAACTATACTTTTCCAGAATGCTAGTGACATATTCAAATATTTTTTTGCAAATGCTAAACGTTTTCTCATATTAATTTGATTGATGTATGACTTGCGTCTAGCCTTGCAACATCTTAATCCAGCTTCGTGAAGGCTTCGTTTTATTGTTTTTGTTGAAACTTTTAATCCCATTATTTCTGCAATACTTCTTGATGCAATTGTTTTCTTGTATGGTGGTGCAGGGTTTGCGTCCACGGCCTCTTAAATTTTTCACCGTATTATGTAGTAGAATTTTTTATAAATTTTTTCTCCTGCACTTTCTAGAGCACTTTTAGATACGTTATACTTTCAAGCTATCACGCGGTAACTTAATTGTGTACAGCAATCTAAAACGATTAAATGGCGAATTTGATTTGAAATTTCTTCCGTTTTTGACATTCTGAAATTTTTTTAGAAATGCTTATACTCGTACGAAGGTTGAGTTAGTACTAATAAGTTTCTGTGGGATCACTGCATGTAAGCGTAATCTCTGCCTAATGTTTGTATACATTTCTTGCCTTATGATAACTTTGTAACAAATGTAAGGAATAGCGGAATACATTGTCCGCCGCCCCATGCCGAGGAGACGCAGACATGGGCCAGGCGCGCGTGGACGACAGAGCGCGACGCTGCGACGCGAGGCCCGATCAAAGACAATGTCGGAGGCCCTTTAAAAAGGCCTTCCTTGACGAGGCTAGGGATAGATTTTCTCAGACCGGAAAGTCACTTCGTTGCCAGCCTTCGATACGAGCAGAGCCCTCCGCAATAAAAGAACATTGTATTTTATACGCGGCGATTTGTATTTGCCTTTATTTAATCGTCTTACACAAAGTGCCCACTTATTTTTGTCTGCTGCTAAATAGCTATCAGTTTCGTTAACTACAGCATGTTTACACAAAGATGCGAGTAAGAACTTCAATTATTCACTACATAATGTACATACTATAAAGATATAAAATTAATAAAACTGAAGTTTATAACAGTTACGTTAATTCGATCAAACTCCATCTTTACCTACTTCCAGTAACTGTCCACTTATTTTTGTCCCCGGCTGTATAATCAGGTACATGTTATACATCAATAGATTCAGAAAAAAAATATGTTCGTTTTGGTTATTCTATCAACTTCGATTACATTTAAAATAATGTTATAAACAAATTCGTTATTATAAAGAAATTATTTTTTTTTACAAATTTTTGGGTCAGATTTTATATGCAGATAGAAAACCATAAAACTTTTTCTTAAAACGATTTCTTCTATCTATGATAGTTTCGATGATAGCCTATTGCAGCTGAAACTTTATATCATTTCCTAAATATGAAAACGGGACAAAATAAAAAGTAGGTATATCTTATTTTTCGGCCCTTTAAAACATATCCAAAAATCAAAACAATCGCAGGCAGACACCTAAAAAACATTCCTTATCAGTCTCTCTTTCTTCTTTATCAAACTGTCTTTTTCTACTTCGTCGACGCTTCGAAACTCTGGACGGATTCGAAGCTGGTCGGACTTGAATATTTGGTTATACGTACTTACAATGTATACTCAGTAGAGGAGAGAAAGAGAGGTCGAAACAAATCGGAGACTATATGTATCTCATTTTCGCTCGCTAAGAGCGAATTATGTTTCTCGCTTCGTTCTGAAACAGCAGAAAGCGCCACCTCGTTTTCATCGGCCAGCCGTGTCTCTATGGCTATTGCCATTTCTATGCAGAAAAATCTGCTGTAATACCGCCCAGCCAAATCGGAGAGGTCGGTATTATAGCAGCTACTCTCTACATAGAAATGGTATTAACATTAGATATGCGGCAGCGGAGGAAAACTAAATGGAACTGCTTTTTATTGCCATACAGTATAGTTTGTTCTCAACAACATATACTGTATACTTCTTCCTTGAGGGATTCTGAATGCTCAGCGTAGTAAGTAGTAGTATTCTCTTTCGCGCTGCGTATTACGTTTGTGTAGTGCGGTTACGCTTCACCATCACGCGTGCATATACGAATAAGAGCTAGGGTGAGGGACCCTCGGCGCCGCTGCGGCGCCACGTAGATTTCCATCGCGCTATCGAAAATTTGGAAAACTTTAACAATTTTTTACGCGACAACGGTTCGTCTCCGGCATGTGGCTCCTGTGAAGCTTTTTACCTACTCGTCGAGTAGAATTTTTTAAAATTAAAAAAGAATTTGACCTCAAATTTCGAGGTCATAATGGATTTTGCGAACGGTTTTTTTTTGCAAACGTCCACCGATCCAGATGTGTACAATAACTCCTGAAAGTGGTGACCAATAATTTTTATACACTATCCACACCCTGATTTCATTTGTAAAAATAAAGAAGTTTAATACAAATTACTTTTTGAGTTGATACTAATTGAATATAAAAACTGATACCTACATATCCTGAAAAATCCAGTATTAATGTTTTTTATTTCCCATAAATATTTTAACAGAAACGTTTAAAAAATATTCGGATAATGTGAAATTTATGTTTAGAAGATGCGTATTGAATATTCGCGCAATGTCGAGTAAATCTTGAAAATTAAGAGATTTAAAAAAAAATTAAATCAAATTTTATATTGTGTTTCATTTATTCATAGATTTTACTTTTATTACTTTATTTCTTGTGATTGGATTTCATTAAAACAAGTTATTTTAATTTTTTTTACCTCGGTCGAAATTTGAATATCAGATGAATATATATTTTATAATCGGGAAAAAATATATTATTGCGAATATCAAATAAATATGTATTTTATATTCGAGAAATAATATTTTGTTGCGAATATCAAATGAATATCTATTTTATATTCGTGAAAAAATATTTTGTTATGAATATTAAATAAATATGTATTTTATATTTGGAAAAAAATATTCCATTCTAAATATTGAATAGATATTCATTTTATACTTAAAAAAAAAATATTTTTTTCTAAATCTAGAATAAATATCATATGTATTGTGACGTGGCAGATTCCCACGTCACAAAGAGGTGAACTCTCCGCGGGGAACGAGACCGACCAAGATCGAGAGCGCCACCAAGGTAACTCAGGGTTATGACTGATTTGCGTATCTGAAGGGCAATAGCGTTGGGCTAACGACGGCAACACCGAGCGATGCGGCTTAGAGGCTACCGATCCCGTCCAACCCGGCGCCGGCTGCACGGACTGGCCAGATGAAGCTCAAATAGACAGGGGCTGGAGGTTATTTGTAACAGCCCCTGGACTCCGCTACGACCTTCAGGGGGCAGGAGGCCGTTTAGGATAGCGAAGTCAGCCGGGTTCTCGAGTGCACTGAGACCCGGCCCGCTCCAGAGTCTTCGAGGGATGGCAGCACTGACACCCCGCCAAAGTCGCCGAGGGACGAGACTGGACGATCGCCGATGACGAGCGCGCCGATAACGCGATTTGAATTTGGCCGTCATAAGGTGCCGCGTGCCGCCGACCATTGAGGTGAGGCTGGGGGGAAGCGCATGAGCCAACGCGTGCAACGAGCTCGCGTAGATCGTCCTATTTCGTCAGTGACACACGTGGTGGACGGTACGGTAAGCGCTTCCTCCTTTACCTCACGCTCATGGATAGGATATCGTGAATTGGTCGGGTTACCTGGTGGCTGCCGAGCATCCTGTCGGGCGAAATAGCGTTGTTACCGGGAAACCGCCTTTGCGTAGGATATCGAGCGAATTAACGAACATCTAGTCGCGAGTCCATTGTAACGCGCACGTGTTTGAATCGCTGCCGGTTAACGTTCTCGTCGAGAAGGTCGAGCCCACCGCGACCGCGTCAAGACTGTCCGAACATCGTTTCCAAAGTCGCCTTTGTGCAAATCGCGACGGAATTTGGGCTATCGTGAACGAAATCCGCACGTGTTTTCGAAACGTAGTTCTCGTGTCGATTACCGGTCGTCCCGGTGACCTTTGACGCTACGACAGCTCGGCAGCGTACACCGAATTCTGTAACATCTTTCGCGTACAATATATTCTATATTATTTTAAACGAGTGCTGTGTTAATCCGCCCCGTCTCGCCGTGAAAACGGCTTTCCCAGACTTCCTTTCCTCGCCGACAATCCACGCCCCTCTCCGCGATCCGGATCGCTAGCCGTGGTAAATTTCGCGACGTTCGGCTTCTCACGCCGGTATCTCCTGATACCTGACGCTCGGGTTTTCCCGTAAAGGCGTGAGAAGTCGGAAAACTCTCACTTTGCACGCTTCCCGAAGCGGATCGCGGTATGTGAACCTGACAGCCAACTGCCAAAAAATTAACTTTTTTTTACGGAAAATGATAGTGTTTCGTTTCAATTTTAGTATTAGGTTGTTACAATTTGTTTTCATTTATCAATTGATGAAACTACAAACGAAATACTATCATTTTCCGTAAAAAAAAGTTAATTTTTTAAGTCAGGTCCCACGTTCACATAGCTTACAAGGAGATATCGCCTAGTGTCCCCCGATTTATTTAATCAAATTTTTTTCATATGTAAAGAAGGGTATGTAGGACAATCTCAGCAAGTGAGAAGGCGCGACTCTTTTTCGTTTTCGAAAAATAAATTTTTAAAAATAGCTAAATTTCGATTGACGAGTGTCAACCGTATAAGAGTCGGAGGTATTATAGAAGCAGCGTGGCACGGTCGATAGAGTGCCATATTGCGAAGGCGATCTTTTGCACTGGAAGCGGTTCGATCCTGGTTAGGAGTCGCTTATTTTTTTGTTTACTTTTTTTCCGTTTGTACCATGTTTTGTTATGGAAACTACCTTTTTATATATTAAGATTATTTTTATACAATATTGTGCAATTTTTATGTTTTTTATCGCATTGAAAAAGAAGTCAGAAAAAAAGAAGAAAGAAAAAGAAAGAATGAAAAGGAAAAAAAGAAAGAAGAAAGAAGTTGTGCAATGTTTGTTTAATATAATTAAATTGTTATTTACAAACTATAATGACGTAAGTTTTTATAAAAGCTTGTAGAAACTCCTTTCACATCCTGACTTCTTTTTCGAAGCGATAAAAACATAAAAATTGCACAAAAATTGTATAAAAATAATCTTAATATATAAAAAAGTAGTTTCCATAACAAAACATGATACAAACGGAAGAAAAAGTAAAAAAAAAAATAAGTGACTCCTACCGGGGTCGAACCGCGTCCAGCGCAATGCTAGAGTTTCGAAGCGACGATGAAAGTAGAAAGAAACAGTTGGATGAATAAGAAAGGGAGACTGAGAATCGCGTTGGCAAATGTAAGGATACGGGATGCTAAGCGCGGTTTTGACTTCAGTGAAATGGCAACAGTGTAGAGAGACGCTGTTGTGAGAACGGCAACATCGCAATTGTATCGAATTCACGTTAGCAGTCGTCCTCAGTAAGCGCCATCTTCTATCGATTGTCTGAACTAAATTTGTGACGTAACTTCCTCTGCATTATCGTCAAAATGGCGGAACTCGTCTTTGGGAATGTTTTCACGATTTTTCGCTTTTTGTTCTTATATTAGCATATTTTGGGTTGAGTGAGGGCTCATTCGAAGCCTCTGGTCATCATTTGAGTCACAAAATCCACTTAGTAACCTAAAAATACTTCTATTCTGCGGATGTATTTTGCTCGACTTTTGTTCAACTTTGGACGCTCATATTATTAAATATCAACACACTCTCGTTTAATCATGACCAGAGCACCCTTCGTTGGACCTTCCTCTTTAGAATGAGCCCTCATTCAGCCCAAAATAAGCTAATATAAGGACGAAAAGCGAAAAATCGCGAACCCCTTTTTCCCGGTAATGTCACCTTGCTGCATTACCCATGTCTATCCCCTTAAAATGAAACTGAATAAAAAGTAAAGGAAGGAAAAAAAAAGGCCCTACTTTATGAAATTAAATTTATTATACATAAATGTAATAAAAATATACAGTACAATATATAATAAAAATATACATACGCTATATTTAAAAAATATATATAATAAAAATACAATGAAATATACAATAAAAATACGGTAAAATGTACAATAAAAATATATAATAAAAAATGCAATAAAACATACAATAAAAAAAATACTTAATACCTTTAGAGCATCTTCTGCTGACTGCTTGGAGTCGACCCCTTTTGACAGCACAATCTGTAATTGTAACGAAAAATTAATAGAAGCACCTTTTAAATGACACATGTTATACTAAATACCTATCATAACTAAAAAAAGGAATGCAATAGAAGATAATATTATTGTAAGGTAATACACTAACCTCTGGATGAACCAGGAAGCACATTATAGGTGCAGGAGTCTCTACTGGTATCAGGATCAATGAAGCCCTTCAGTCCCACGCTGTCCTGAAGTCCCACATTGTCCTGGCATCCAACGGTGAGCACGGGTTGATCTATATTAATCAAATTATATAACATTGTATATACATTAAATGTTGGAGGTCTTCTCATTTACATGTAGTGTATAAATGTTCTGTTTATATATTATTATATCATATGTATATGTGTAGAGATCAAAAACTTACGTTCTTCTTCTTCTTCAATTTCCATTCCAGTTTCCTATGCAGCAGGTGCTAATTGATATCAATAGAATTTATTAAATATTTTCATTAAAAATTTGTTAAATATACTTTAAAAATTATTTACCGTTTTTTATCGTCCATGTCTTTAGTAAAATCGTTGGATTCCATCCAATCGTTCCAATCGTTGAATTATCGATCGCATTCGATCGTGCGGTTAGCTTCGAAATAATTGAAAACGTTCGTATGTTTGTAGTGACACTGGCGCCGCCAAACCTCGGGAGCGCGAATTACCTGGTTTAAACGGATTAGATTTCATTGTCAATTAGCTGTTTATTTGTCAAAAATATTATTTCACAGTTTTATCTTCCATATTAAAAACTTGTATAAAATATATAAATCTTAATTCGTGAGATTGAATCATGTTTATTGACATTTCCATAAGTTGCAATAATGAAACAATCTTATTCGCTAAACAGTCAATTATAGCTGATGACGTATCGTGTTGAAATGATACGAACAAAGAATTAAACAATGATACTCTATAAGATAACCAGTTCCAATTATGTTCATCATGATTATTAGTAAATTTGTATTGTAATGTGTTATAAAATATGTCATAAGAATATATTATAACTATCATTGTTTACATAGTGTAACCTTGTACAGTGCTGTGATAATTTTGTAGAAAAACCGTTTTAAAAATAAAATGGATAACATAATTACTGGATGGAAACGTTACGTGTTGGTACAACCATCTTTAATGTTATTAATATTTGCTCAAGCAATATCAAGTAACTATATTATATTTTGAATTGTATTTTTAGTACTTGTATTAATATAATAATGTTATAAAATACATATTTACATTTTTGAGTTATAACATTAAAGTACATTAGAGAAGATTCTGATACTCTTGGTGTCTAAAATAAGCATTACACAGAAATAGTACACCTATTATATAAAACTATTATCTTGATTTCATTTTAGGTGAACCCGAATAATAATTTATTATTTTATTATTTAGTATTCAAACACTATAAAATGTATTGTGTAAATATTGTAAAAATATTTTAAAAATTTCTTTCACAAAATAAATTATACAATTTACAATTAGTGGCATATTAATTTATTTAATACTTAACTGAAGTTAATTAATATGAAACTGAAATATATGGTTTAATTGTAGGTAATATTTTAACAGATTTAATAATATATCGCGTTTGTAAGATAACGTTAGATATAAATAAGACTGAATGTTTACTATTGCATATAAACAGCAGTTGTGCTACAGCATTGCAAATAGATGCACAAGTTCAACCCGAAGCAAGTTTAGTTTTGATGGTGAAAACATTTATTGAAAATATTTTTCCTGCATTCTTGTCTCTGTTTTTGGGACCATGGAGTGATAAACACGGAAGGAAAGCAATCATAGTATTGGGATATATTGGTTAGTACTATATCATATATATATTTTAATGTAGAAGTAAATCTATTGCTTAGCTAATACAATTACTCCATTCACGTCATGTACCTTTGTATTGTTTAGGAAAGTGTTCTTACTTTATTGTCATTCAATTTTTTATGTCATAGGTCCATCGCTGACATATTTTATTCTATCTTTCATGACATTTTGGGATATCAGTCCATGGTTTTTATTAATTGCATATATCCCAACTGCATGTTTTGGAGGATTCTGTATAATTTTATTGGGTACTATCTGCTATATTTCTGACATAACAAATGAACAAGATAGAGCATGGCAATTAGCTTGGATGGAAGTTTTAATATTTGTTGGTGTTATTGCTGGTATATTGGTTGGTCCTGTTGTTTTCCAAGCATATGGCTATACAATTGTATTTGGTTGTGCCAGTTTGTGTTGCATTCTAGCAGGGTTGTACATTTATTTGTTAGTCCCTGACTCTATTTGCAGTAGAAATTTAGTATGTATTTTGTAATTTCTTACTAGTATACTTTCATTGTTCATATTTATAATATCAATTTACTGTTCTTATTTTATATTAGAATGTAATTAATGTTTTTTATCTTTTGTAGATAACTTTAAATAGCATATTCGATGTACATTTAGTCAAAGAACTTATTAGTACATGTACCAAGAAACGAGATGGGTTTAATAGGTACATAGTTTGGTGCTGCCTAACTGTCATTATTTTATTCGCCATAGTTCTTCAAGGAGAAATGACTATTGGATTTTTATTTGCCAGTGCTAGGCTTGGCTGGGATGTAAATATATATTCTATTTATGTAGCTGTTAATATAACATTCACAACTTTTGGAGTAATATTTGGAGTAAAGATTTTAACAACGTATACAAGTATGGAATACAATTTTCATATATATTACATAGTATGTGTTTGATGAAAAAGGCTTGATGTAACGACATATTTTAGGAATTTCCGAAGAAACGGCTGCTATACTGTCAGTATTATCATCTTTAAGTAGATCTCTAGTTCAAAGTTTAACATGGAAATCTTGGCATATGTATTTATCTGCAGCCGTAGGAGCATTTAGCGGTGTCGCTAGTCCTATGTTGCGTTCTATTATATCTAAGTCAGTGCCTCCAGAAGATACTGGTAAAATCAATTTTGTAACTTTTGATGAAACTATGAAACGAATATTAAATTAAATTAAATACAAACCTTTATTTATATGAAATGTTTGAATAGTTATAGAAAACTAAAGAATGAAAAACAAACAAAAAGTACACCTATTACAACATGTATCGCGATATAACTAACTCTGTTGCGCCTATCTAATATATAACTTAATAATGTTTATAAATTCTTACAGGTAAAATATTTTCTCTATTAGTATGTATTGAAACATTAACTCCACTTGTAGCAGCTTCCTTATATGGATTGATGTATTCACACTTTATGCCACCTGTATACCCTGTGCCAGTCTGGCTGGTATCTGTTGGAATTTACATAATTGTAATACTGGTGCTAATAAATATACGAATTAAAAATAGAAGGTGTAATATTTTAAGGTACACGCCATTGGTACAAGATAGTGAGCTACTCTCATAAACTCATACAGATATCTATCGTATAAAGAAGTACTCACGAGAAAGAAACACTTACGGACGCACAAACTTGTTACTTTAATATTAGTATCCATTAATATATATTTTGTAAATCTTATTTTTACAATATAATAACAATATGAAATAAAATATTGTAACTTTAATCAATCACCTGAAGTAGTTTTTTAAGTACACATTTACATATACTGTGTTTATAAGTTACGACAATTGGAATGTGAATAATTTTAATCAGTGTTTTTCAAACTGTACCTTCTCAATGATCCATCAATGAAGGGAAATTCTTAGCAGACATGATCTCGAACTGTTTTTTAAAAGAATGTATTATACTGATATTTATGTTTCAAATTGTGATTCAATGTGAATAGTTTTAGTTAAAAAGTAAATATGAAAAAGTTATTAAACTTGCATCTCAACAAAAAGATCAAAAAGAAGCACCAATTTTTTGTGCTCTAGTTTAATAAGAATAAAATATAGGAAGCAGTTTTCTTATTGCACGTATGTTTTTTCTTTTTTTGTTTGCGGATCTTGATTTGAAAAACGCTGATTTGAATCAATATATTGTATATAATTTATATTTCATCAAAATAGTCAACATGATCGCCTGATTTATATTTACGGTTTTTAAGAACGCTTAAAAGTCGGTTAACTGTTTGTTCACATGTCAAGACAGATGCTTTTTTAACCATATCGTTGAATTGTATCTTAGTTTCTTGGTTACCCACTTCATCACAAATATGCTGGAACATGTCAGTTTGAACTGGTCCTGGCGAGTAATTCAATACATCGACTTGTGGATTTTCCAAAGCGAACACCTACGTAACAAATTCATCTAACAGTATAACATGAAACTAACTATTAATAAATGATACGTATCAATGCAAGATAGTTACCTTAAAAAACATTTCCCGTGCTGCTTTTCCAGTACAATAATAACCTACTCCTTTTCCTGCCTGTATACCAAACAATGAAGTAATATTTATAATTTTTTTTTCAGTATTTGTTTCCTCATTAAATATTTTCATAACAACTCCATTTAATATAGCTGGACTAAAAACATTTATATCAAAATAATTGCGCCAAGCATTTATGTCAGTCATATCATTTGTAGATTCAGTAACATTTCCTGTTGTACCAGCATTATGTACTATGACCACTCGATCAAACTCTTTTTGCCTCTTATTTTTTATAGATTGCATTATGATACCTAGAAAAAATATAAACATAACAAATAAAAATGTTACACATATATAATCACATGATACTTTGCAAGCGTGTATGAACATGTATTTGTACCTACATAGTATACAACAAATTGATAATTATAGCCATTAATTAATAATCTGATTGCATGGTAATTGTGATCATATTATTAGTCACATTTTGTTTAATAGTAGTATATAAATGTATATATATACTTACTATGTAATTCATCTTTTGTTGCTTTGCCCAGATCAACACTCACAGTGTCAACAGATATACTAGGAGGAATATAAGTAGCAGATTCTTTCAAAGCATTTAAATTTGTTGCCAGTAAGAGAATATGAGAACCTTCCTGTAGGACAGAACCAAAGGATGTTGCAATTTGTCTTCCGATTCCACGACTTGCACCAGTTATTAGCAGAAATACTTTTCCAGATAATGCTTTGATCGACATGTTTCCTCTAAGATATAAGTTATTGCTTTACTCTTTGAATTTACTTATTCATTAATGAGTTTTCTATAATTTCCTTATTATTTTCAGTTTCTGTAACTACTTGAAGAACATCTGCTTTTAAAAGGTGAACTAATTCACTAGCAGTTACTGCCTGAAATAATATATAACATATTTAATACAAAAATATTTCTAGAATAAACATATTATAAATCATTTATGTTTGCATAGTTACTTGTAAATGTGGTGCTAGATGTCTAATTAAAGGATTCAAAGTTAGTTCTGTTTCCTCTTCTATTTCAAGTCTGTGCCCAGAAGTTATCAATCGTGTGATATAATCTTCTTTCACTTCTGCTAAAGATGCTACAAGATCTTTCTTTGATGTCTCTTTTTCAAGATTTCTAAGTCTGGAATCTATAACATATTTATTTATTGACTATGCCATAAGGATAATGCTTACAAATACTTGTATAACTGTCATTATGTAACTTTTTCATTACATTGGTAACAAATTTGATTTGAAAAAATCAAAAAATCGTTCAATTTTTACTTAATAACAAATTGGACTTATAAAAGAGAAACGAAGAATCAATATTATTTCCAAAAATTTGTTTAGTTACGAAATTGAAGGTTAACATAAATAGGTATACTTTATACAGATTTTTAAAAATAAAATTAAATGATAGACTACTTACAAAGTTTCTGTAAATATTCTTCGGAATCAACAAGCTTCGTACATCTCGACTGATATTCTACAAAAGAGTCTTCAAAATGATTGTTGCACTTATTGTCGTTGCAATCTGGTACAACTATTCCACACCATGGATCATTGATGTCTGTCTTCATGTTTGACGTAATTATGACTTTTATTTTCTGATTCACCAAGGTTCGCCTTTCCTTTTCGCATAAGTAGGGCAGCTGTTGCGAGTCCGTGCGGTTTTATTTTAAGAACTTAGGGTTTTTCTGGCGTTCGCGCCGCACGTGACAAAATTATTAGAACTGCGTGCGACTTAGTCAGGATTAAGTTAATTTAAGATAAATTAAGAAATGTAATATGAACTTTATTATAACTGTTTAAATATAACTAATTTAACACAAAAGTTGAATTTCTTTACTTTAAATACAAGCTTTTACAATAGTAAATAATAAACAACTGATATGATATTTGTAATATGGTACGAACATAATAAAGTACTAATTGTTATTTGTGGAATGTAATGATAGTATGCAATGTAAAAAATATTGTATAATAAAAAAGGTAAAACGTTTATGAACATTATTTTTGAATATACGTAATTACATAAGAAAAAGCACACTAACGAAGGAAAGGCACGGATGTTGCAATCGCTTTTGCGACACCCTGCGGGGTCGTAGTACGCATGTAGTACTGCAAAACCATTCTGGCTTTTTTCAGAATGGGTGTTTGTTTTCGATGTACAATAAAAGCATCTAGCAAGGTTCGTTGAATGCATTGGTAGAGTATTAGGTTGTAACGTTGCTTGACCCCGGGTACGTATCCCGATTGATGTCATTTTTTTTTATTTCAATTTTGTATCAGAAAGATACTTTTTGGATGCCATGTACTATATACTGCATATTATATATTACCTTACGCATATTTTAAGGTTAAAATTAATTTTTTAACGTAACATATCATGCCGGAATACCTACTTGCTGTAGGTGAGTAATTTTTTACAACGATTTTTATGTTTGGTCGTAAGTTTATTTCGTTTTATCGTGACAGTCACATGAAGGAAGGTTTGAAAGTTTGAAAATGGATAGTGATTCTGTGCGTGCAAGTTGTTTTGAAGAAATAGTCATCGATATCAGAGAATCCAAGCGTAAAGAGGACAGAATGTGTGTAATGTTTTCTCTTTCTCTGGCGTGTGTATTCTCCGGAATACTACTGTTAGTTATCATGTACGTTCCATTCGTTCGATTTTACTAGTGCTAAAATGAGAAAGCATGTTATCTTTTATCATTCTCCAAAGTATAACACTCGTGCTCGAGCGATCACTTTATACTTTATAGTTTGCCGCTACACCGAACCCCCTATTTTGTCTATGGGTTTCTCCTCGTCACGCTCGAGAACGGTCAAACCGAATACCATACCTGTTTCGAAATAAGCAACTCGCCGGTCCCGATCGAGTTACTTATTTCGAGACATTGCTGTACTTGTTTCTATTTGTATAATGAATTTCGATATATTTATCTCGATTCTACATAGATATGCTTGGTACGCATTATGGCTATCAAAAAATCGAGTACATATCATTAACGTAAATCAAGCGGTATTCCCAGTAGAATTAAATAAACAATTTTGCAGTTGTGAATCTGAAGCATTCATTCGATGTACATGGTGATTAAAATTTTTGTTTCCACTGCTTTTTCGAAAATTATCACTCAAGTTCATGTACATCATACATTCAAAATGGAAATTGTTTGTTTTAAAAAATATATCCGAACATTAGTTATAAATAAGTCATATTTAACGAATGTATTTTTAAAAGAAAGTGAAAAAAAAAGAATAGTGTGAGAACGTTTTCAACGGGACTCGAACTTGCGACAGAGGAATTATTATGCTGATGCTTTACTGACCACGACGAATTCGCTATTAATGGAGTCGCTTATAATTCACCAAGTAAGCAGCAATAATAACTTCAATGTTAAATATCTCGTAAAGTTTACGACGTAAACTATAAATCGTCTACCCCCAAAACTGAATATCATTCGCTTCAGTTTTCCACTGTGCAAAGGCTCATCAAAAAATTAGCGTTATATCTGAGCCCGTTCCCTTGTCAGTCTCTCTTTCTTCTTTATCAAACTGTCTCTTTCTACTTCGTCGACGCTTTCAAACTTTGGACGGATTCGAAGCTGATCGAAACATTTGGTTACACATACAATGTATGTAGGTATAATAACCAGCCGAGGTGTCGATTCTAAGTTTACATGCGGCTCCAGCCGAGCGCGAACATAGAAAGAGACAGAGTGAGGAAAGCGGAAGAGAGAGGAGAGAGAGAGAGAGAGAGCAAGGAACCAAAACATATCGGCGGGCGCGAGACAATACTGGTGTAACAGTAAAACTTTTTTATTTATTAATTTTTTTAAATCTAACTTTTTCCGATGTATTTGTAAGATTTTTATGTTTACAATGAGACCAAACACGGTATACATACAGCGAAACAAGAAAGTATTGAGTAAAGTAAGGCTATTTGTTTGTATTTTATATTTCATATTACCTCTTATATCAAAATTTTCTTTTTTTATAAATTATACAAGATGTTCGGCAACCGAACAAAATATAAAATAAGAATAAAAAAAATACACAGCAGCTTGGGATCGAACTAGCGGTACCTTATGTACGATACTACGATCAGTTACCAGCTGGACAGTGTCGTATCCAGGGTAACAGGTGTGGGGTGCTATAGCTATTGTGGCTATGAGCGCGAAATCATGAATATATTTGTCCTTATTATTTATATATTGTCTTTATATATTGTCCTACATTTGTCCATAAATCATGAATATATTTGTAAAATTATGCAGGGGTAATTAAGATACACCTGTTTAGTCGTGCGTATACTTCATTAATGCTATGTTCGCTGCGCGTGGGCAAAAAAACCCAGCCGACTACGATAGCTATGTGAACTTGGCACCAGACTTTTCAAAAATTAATTTCTTTCTATAGAAAACGATAGCATTTCGTTTGTACCTGATTGTACCTCCAATAGTTTCGTTTGTATCTCGACCAATTAATAATTAGAAAAAATTCAAAAAATGGTCAGCACCTGACATCGAGATTTTTGAAATCGGTTTTTTCCGATTCTTTAGAATTGTTTGTACCTCAATAGTTGAAAATTAACGAACTTCACTCTTACGCGGATCAACAATTGCTATAAAATTTAAACTATTGAGGTATAAACGAAAAGAAAGACGTTTCTGGCGGTTACAAACGATTCTAAAGAATCGGGAAAAAACAAATTTTAAATATCTTGAAAATTAACGAACTTCACTCTTACGCGGATCAACAATTGCTATAAAATTTAAATTATTGAGGTACAAACGAAACGAAAAGCGGTACAAACGGGTACAAACGATTCTAAAGAATCGAGAAAAACCGATTTCAAAAATCTCGATGTCAGGTGCTGACCATTTTTTGAATTTTTTTTAATTATTAATTGGTCGAGGTACAAACGAAACTATTGGAGGTACAATCAGGTACAAACGAAATATTATCGTTTTCTATAAAAAAAATTAATTTTTGAAAAGTCACATAGCTGACTATGATACCTGCGAACCAAGTCGAAAAGCGTGTTTAGATGGTCGACACGGTAACAGAAAGGAAGACGACGTCAGCGCTGCAGTGGAAAGTACGATATTGAGGCAGTCATGTTGGCATATGAATCGTCTCAATCGTACGACAACACCAATGTAATTTTATGAGGCGACGAAGCAACCTTTTTGGCTGACTTTTTTTTTAAACTGTTCCTTATAAAATGCTGCTGCGGAGGATAGTTAAAGATTTTTGGAAAAAGACCCACAAAAAATGTTTTGTCTTTAAACGTATTTTTAGCACGTTTCAAAAGCGAATTGCAAAATGTGTAACTACCCCCCGCAGCGGAATTTTATAAGGAACAGTTTAAAAAAAAAATCAGCCGGAAAAGTCGCTTCCTCGCCTCATAAAATTACAATAACTGTTTGGAAAATTACAAACGTTTGACATCATTCTGTCTTTGTCTCTATCCTCCGGTTGTTGTATCTCCCTCTCTGTCACAGCATCATTGGAGAGACAAGGATCTATCTATCCTTGTCCCAGAGCTTCTTGCTTTTTCCGTAACTGTCGCTGAAGTCAACTCGGAGTTTTGCTGGGTCTCCTGCGCACCCTTAATACTTTTATCTCTCCTCTCAATGGAGTTTCTGTTATTGGCGCTGCTTATGGTATCTTTAGAATCTTTACTAATAATGACGACAAACAATATCAGGTCGATCAGGTCTAAAGTCCTTTGACTATATGTCAAAAGTTTTGACTCAAAACAGATGTCATTTTTTAACTTAGATATCTCGAATTGAAATTAATCATCATCATTGTTGCGCGCCACGGTGGTTTATTTTAGACCATGTTCGGAAATTGGCTGACAGTACTGCCACTAGCAGTCTGTCGGTAGGCCAGTACTGACGGTGGTTTTACTGAAGAATGGGCGTTCTGTTTTACTGACAGTGCTGCCGAAACTGCAGTCGTGCATGCAATTGAGAACGTCTTTTCTATTACTCCCAACACTGTATGTACACATATCAAAAATGTTGTAACACCTTGAAAGGGGTGGTTCGGGAAGTGATTTTAAACAACTTTTTCCTTAGCTTCTGTAAGCGCCATCTCATACGAATTTCTTGAATTAAATTTGTTATCCCACGTGCTCTGCCATTATCCACAAAATAAGGGAATTCGTTTTTGGGAATGTAATTACGGGCCGACGTTTGTTGTCCTTATATGAGCATATTTTGGTCTGAATCAGGGCTCATTCGAAAGAAAAAGGTCCAAAGTAGTGGGCTATTATCTTCGTTTGAGTCACAAAATTCTTTTAATAATCTAAAAATACTTTCATTCTGCGAGTATATTTTGCTCGACTTTGGACCACGGTGTAAGACGGATAGGTGAACCGACTCTATCCCCACTCCTGTGATCTTATAGAAAAAGTTACTTGACCCTCCTGCAGAGGGTATTAGTGTAACATGTGAACAATATCACGTTTACTTCCTTATGTTTCTTTTACACCGTGCCCACGGTGAAAGAAAGTTATGGCACCGTGACCGTGCCATAACCAGGTACTTAATACCAAGTGGGTTTCAAAATTTGTAGTGTTACGAGCCAGGGCGATAGCGACGCGCGTGTGAGCCCAGCGAGTGGGATAGATTTGAGAATTGAGCCAATACGATTATTTATTGTGTATCAATGGTGCCGAAGATTTGAGGATAGATTAGACAATGCAGACGACTCTGACGCGAAGTCAGATAGCTGCAGGAATCGGTATCTCCCAGTGAAGGGTAACCGTAGAGTAAGGTGTTTGGTTGTCTTGGTTATTGGAGACTAACGCAGACGCCTCTGACGCGAAGTCAGGTAGCTGCTGGGAATCGGTATCTCCCAGTAAAGGGTAACCGCAGGATAGGTTAAGTTTAGGAGTTCGGGTTGAGTACACAATGACTAAATCGTATCGATAATGAATACTACGCGTCGCGGATAAAGCCTCGCAACTTGTTAATTTAATAGAATAATAACTCGAGCGGTAAAGTTATTATGTTGTGGGATCGTTACACTGGCTAGGATTGGTGATTTCAAAATAAAGGTTTGATGATTGATCTTACAGACTTTTAAGTTTACACAAAGAGTATATATTCAAAATAACTATACTAATTACAAGTGTCCAGTGTCGTGTTGTCGCGGTTAGTGTATGAAGTTAAAATTACCTAAGTGTTGCGCGGTGTTGACGCACTGGCGATGCGGGGGTCGAGAGTACTTTTATGGCCGTAATAGATTTTAAAACCGTCTTCGCGGATCTATATGGTAACGATGATCGAAAGGGAAACTGAAGCCCGATCTCACTAGAGTACTACTCTGCAGACGATCAATGTGTCTCTAACGAGTAACTCTTTCGTACTAGCCCCCGAGCAACGAAAATCGTGGGTTTATATACTCCTAAATGTTGGTGGGGATTCATCGGTGATTTCCATATTTGGAAATCTGACGTGGCTCTGAGGTGAGCAGCTGCGTTCCCTGGGAAAGGGTAGATAAGAAGTCTTCCCACGCAACGCAAGTCGAAGATGATGTTAAGAGTATGCAGCTGCAGGATGCACTCCAGGGAGACCGAGCTCCAAATTCCAGGAGGGTAGATAAAATAAAATTGATGACCGCGAGCTTCGGGAACAAACAGCGAGTTTCTGTAAACGTAACAGTAGTGACTTCATGCATCTCCAATAAAAGGTTTTATAAAGGTAAATATTTTAACTTTTAAAATTAATGACGTGAACTTTTAAAGTTAACGACTAAACAAATATTTAGCGTTATGTAAAATGCTTATTTTATAAGGATAAATTATACTTACGATAATATTATAATAAACACACATGAAGATTTTGTTTCAATTATACCAAAATTTATTTATTTGTTCTATAGTTTGGCTGTTTTCTTTTTTCCTTTGCACGTAGAAAACCCTCAGCACACTTTGTTGCCTTGAAAAGAGTGATATTTACTGCACTTGATTGTTTATTATAACAACCTTTTACACAACACTGCCGTCCCATATTACAAATTTTGAAACCCACTTGGTATTGTTGCGCGGGCAGATAGGAATATTTTAATTATAAATTTTCTTGAAAAATTCAGTAGATAAAATAATACATGTTGCTTCGTTGAGATATGTTTAATGACTGCCAGTTGCAAATTAACAAAACGAACAGTACAATATTAACTTGTTTTTTAAAACAAAATGAACGAACCAATTAAATTAATAAATATATCTTAAAATTAACTTACAAATTTTGTGATTCGTTATTTATTCGTTATTTTGGCGCGTTAGCTAATTCAACAAAACTCCGCCGAGGGGAGCCCCCAGGACACACAGTGTAGGCACGTACCTGCCTCCGAATACCGCGTGGCGCATGCGCCCCCCCCCCCCCCCCCACTACTCAGAGAGAGTGTTCCGGCGTAGCTGGAGAGGCACTGAAGCAGATACCAGTGTGCAGAGAGAGTCTCCTGCCGGCATGCATCTTGCACGCGTGTCTCCACACGCTCGTTACACAGTTAAATATATATTATTCATTATTAAATACCAGTGAGTGTTATTTAACCACCAGCCCAGAACACGGCAGTTTATATAGGCCTGCCTTTTTTTTTTTATGTGAGGAAATGCGTTTACGCACACCCCCTCAAATGGAGGGGGTAGTATGGGACTCGCCCCCTGATTTGATATCAAAAGGAATACCTACTAAAACCTCACGGTGGCCGGACACGGCGCTCTAGGGGAGAGCACCGGCATCTCAAAAGAACACTACCGGTGCTCCCCAGCGCCAGATCCGCTATGTCATAGCGGAGCGCCCTCACCGGTGGGGAGCTATTTACCTCCCCACCTGACCGCGGGCGCCACAGCCCGCGATCTCGCCTGTCCCTTTTAATCGCCTCTTACGACAAGCAGGGATTACTGTGGGCGTACTCTGTTCCCTGCCCCACAGGGAAGAATGCCGCTAGGGGACAAACGGCTCCCGGCGAGGCAGGCGCTGGGCAAGCTCGTACGAAGTGGGTGCCGTCAAGTGACGAACCCCCATACCCGGTGACCCTGCTGGCAGCTGGCGAGCTCAAAAGCTGAGCTCGCCGCCCATGTGTGCAGGGCCGCCACACCGCACCGGCTACAGCCGGCAAGGAGGACATGAGGGTTTATGGGGGGACGCCAGTCCCCCCCGGCGGCCGGGCCGGCAGCTAACCGCCGCCTCAGCCTCCTCCTTTCAATGCGAGCGGGATCGGCGCGCTCCCGATGTGTATCGGGACAGCTCTCCAGGACCCCTCGTCTCGACCACGGCCGAGATGACGGCAGGGAGCGAGAGGTCCCCTCCTATAGCTAGACGGAGCGCCCGCCTCTCTCTCGAGAAGGCCGGGCACTCCTCCAGCATATGCTGCGCGGAGTCAATTTCCGCGCCGCGTGTGACACACGGGCGACTCCTCGGCCCCCACCCTGTGTGTTACTCACCGAAACAACCGTGTCCGGTGAGCACCTGCGTGAGCCTGTACGTGAGCTGCCCGTGTCGGCGATCCAACCAGGCATCGAAGATAGGCAGGACCGCCCCCACCGCTCGCTGCCGGGCGGCGCCGCTCTCCTGGAACTGGCGCCGCCACTTTTCCACCACGAGGTCTTGCAGACGCCGATACACATCGGCGTGTGCCTCCGCCTGGAAATCGAAGGGGACGACCCTCGCCAGGACGGCCGCCGCCTCATGGGAGATCGTGCGATAACCCCGCGCGATTCTGACGGCCATGTGCCGCTGCACGCGCTGCAGCAGATGCCGGCCACGACGGTAGGCCATCAGATCGCGCGCCTACACGGGAGACCCGTATAGGGCCTTGCGACTACGATCGCAATCGCCAATTCCGCTAGCCTATGCACTCTGGTCCCGCCCCGACCCACCGCGATGTGCAATGTGTCGTCTGCATAGCAGACCATATATAGGCCTGCCTATCCCAACAAAGCCTATATTGGTGACCCCGACGTAATTTCTTCTGATCTGGGCTTTTTCTGTACAAAAATGTCTTCGCAACCGTGGGACAAGTTACTGGATTAACCGATCCATGTTTTTTCGATCGCCGGAAGCGCACTGGAACGTGCATTTCTTCCTGCTGAATTCTCCTTCGAGTCTCAGCGCACTGGATAGTGCACCCGTTCCTACTGAATTCTCCTTCGAGCTTCAGCGCACTGGAAAGAGCACTCGAACCCGCCCCAGCGCTTGCCAACCTCCAGCTCAGTGCAGAGTTTCGACGTAGAATTTCCACCGGCTGATGTTTCCTGTCCGATTTCCGAGGACTCACAGCTGCGCTTTCGAGGTATTTCCGTGCGATTCTCCGCCTAAAAGACATTTTTGCGCGGTTATGTGCGTGTCTTCGCCATTTTGTTTCGCACGTGGCGCGTTTAAGCGTAAAGACGCCATCCTGTCTTTTAATTGCGTTATAACCGTCTTTCGCAAACCGTTTAACCGGTTCGTACGTGCGCGTGCGTGACACTGCCATGTTATTTCACACGTGGCGTGTCTAAGGGTGGTGACGCCATCGTGTCACCTTCTCGCGTCATCCGTCGTCTGCAGCGGTTCGTGCGTGCGCATACGTGTCTGTCCGCCGTGGTTATCGCGACGTAAGCGCGCCTTTTGAATAGTATTTCGCGTGACCGGGAAATCCGTTGCCCCCTCGTCACTAGCTATTCGTGTTTGTTTACTATTAAATGTAAACTGCGTGTACTCGCGCGTTTCCGCGCTGTTAATGTGTACGGGACTTTCGCAGATTTGGCTCCAGTCGGCTTCGCCGTGCGCCGACGGGTGACTTTGAGTAGTGACCTTGTTAATCACCCGATCGGCAGCTGGACGCCCTGATCTTGCTAACGCCGGAGGTCGTTCCGCCGTACAAATTTCGAACGGTGAGTGTTTCTTGTTTGTCCATGTCCGACAACTCCGTTCCTCCTCCTTCCCATCAATTGGCTCTTACGCCTATCAGGGCAGGTTCACCGCAGTGAACGCGCAGCGGTCCTCCTTACGGTTCGGATATGCCGAACTCCAAGGATTACGATTCGGTGGCGAGCGGCGCACCTGAACAGTTGGTGTCGCAATCTCCGATCACCATTGATCCAGCCGTGGATCGTTCGGTCGACGAGTTCGTAACAAAAGGCGAACTCGCACTTTTCCAAAATCAGATGATGGGTGACTTCGCACGTATTCTTGGCGAGCAACTAGCTCAGCACGCGCGAGCGTCGCAACCTTGCGACGCGCCTCGACCGAAGTCGCCAACTCCGTCGTCTCTTGGTGTGTCGGTACCGAATACAAATTTTTTTGCTCAGTCTCCGCGGTCGGACGATCTTGTACTTGTCGCTGTCACTATGTCAGCAGACCCGCGAGCTCCGCGAGACGCTGTCATCGCGCCCTCCCTTCTTGCATTCGATCCGTCTTTTGCCGATCAGAGTTCTACTCAACTCACTGGTCAGACCACTTCGCCACTTGAGGTAAATTCCGCGATTTTTCGCGATATCGCCTTCCAGCCTTTCTGGAAGTACAACCCTACCACTTGGTTTGCGACCTTGGAAGCACAGTTCCAGCACCGTGGTATTATTTCTGACGAAGTCCGTTTCTGGAATCTTCTTAAGAATCTCGGGAGCGAGATTACTCGTGAGGTGTCCGACGCGTTTAAAGTTCTGCCGCCGAGGAACAAATATGCGTAACTTAAGAAAACACTTCTTATCAAGTACATGGAGACGCCTGAGCAAAAACTTGACCGACTTTTCCGCGACTCTCGTATGGGAAATCGTAAGCCGTCGGAGTTTCTCAATGAAATGTTTTCGCTCGCGAGCGAAAATGTTCTGCGCGCGACAATCCTTACCGTTTGACGTGAACGCTTGCCAAGCGACATCCACCTGTTGATCGGTGATGAAATCAAACCGGAGAATAAGCAAAGGATTGTGGAACGCGCCGACGTTATCCACAAGATTCTGAACAAAAACGCGCGATCGCTTAATGCGGTCAAAGCCGAACCCTCTTGCGATCCTAAATTATTTATTCCATCGCTGCTTTCCAGCCTTGTTTCGCGTTTAGAAGCGGTTGAAAAGCGGGTCAATCAGGCCTATTCGAGTGGTCCGCGCTCGAGATCGCGTGATCGTTCTTCGGGTCCTTCTCGCCCTCCTGCGCCCTCTTTCTTCCATGCGCGCTATGGCGCGAATGCAATCAGGTACACCAAACCCTGTAGTTTGTCTGAGCAAAAACCTCCTCATTCCAAATCCCCTCCGGGAAAATCTAAAACGGCTCTAAAATCTAAAACGATTGCCAATGAGGCGAATCAATCGGCCAACTCACCAGTTCGCCTTCAGGTCCGTGACAAGACTTCAGATAAATACTTTCTGATAGATACAGAAGCTGAGGTTTCCGTGATTCCTTCTCCTCGTGATTTTGTCGGCAAATCGCTCAGTCTTAAACTTTACGCGGCTAACGGTACTCGCATTAACACTTACGGGTATTCTAACATGCTACTAGATCTCGGTTTTCCCTAGAAAATCACCTGGAGATTTATCATTGCGGGTGTTCCTTATCCAATAATCGTAGGCGACCTGTTTCGAGAACTTCATTTACTTCCCGATTTGAAACTGCGCCGACTGGTTGACGGCAGGTCCCAAGCTTATGTTTCGGTGGTTCCGAAATCGGTGACCAAAATTTCGGTCTCATTGCTTGATCCCGGCCACAAATACGTGCAGATTCTGCTCAAGGTTCCGCAGGTAATCGGCATCTCCGAACCTGCGCCCTTGAAGGACCGTGGTGTTTACCACCACATTCTCACTACCGCCCCTCCGCGAGCTCAACGCGCTCGTCGTCTAACTCCGGACAAGCTCAAAGTCGCAAAGGCTAAATTTAAAAAACTTTGCGATCTTGGAATCTGCCGTCCTTCCAGCAGTCCTTGGGCTAGTCCGATTCACATAGTGAAGAAAAAGAACAGAGAATGGCGCGTGTGCGGCGATTATCGGTTGCTAAATTCAGCCACTGTCCCCGACAGGTATCCCGTTCCGCACCTGTTTGATTTTCCTTCCTTCCTTAATAATAGGAAAATCTTCACCTCTCTCGATCTGAAGAAAGCTTTTCATCAGATCCCTATCGCACCGAAGGATATTCCCAAGACCGCGTTAATTACGCCCTTTGGTCTTTTCGAATACATTGTCATGGGTTTCGGCTTTCGAAACGCGCCTCAAATTTTTCAGAGGTACATTAACCTTGCTCTAGGTGATCTAGACTTCGTTTTCGCGTTTTTAGATGACATTCTCATCGCCTCCGCCACCCTGAGGAGCATGAGCGTCACCTTGAAATTGTTTTGGAGCGTCTCCAGCAGTTCCATCTGCAGCTCAACCTCGATAAATGTGTCTTTGGTGTTCCTGAGTTGTCCTTTCTCGGCCACATCGCCAACTCTGACGGATTTAGGCCTTCCGACGACAAAGTTCTAGCGATTAAGGGTTTTTCAAAGCCGTCGAGCAACTCCGCCGCTTTCTCGGCATGGTAAACTTTTACCGTCGCTGTATTCCGCATGCAGCCTCATCTCAGATTCCATTGAACGTGTTTCTGAAAGGATCCAAGAAAAAGGATCAGAGCCCTATTAACTGGACTCCCGCGGCGGAAGCCGCTTTTGCGAAGTGCAAGGAAGACATCGCTAATGCAGCTCTTATGGCTGTCCCTGGCGACTCTGCTGAAATTTGTTTTGTAACGGATGCTTCCGAAACAGCCATGGGCGCAGCCCTCGAATAATTTTCAAATGATTCTTGGCGCTCTCTTGCCTTCTTCTCCCGAGTGTTTACCCCCGCTCAGAGAAAATATTCTACTTACGATCGCGAATTGACCGCGATCCACGATTCGCTTCGTCACTTCTATTACTATCTTCAGGCTGCCAACTTCGTGATCCTTACCGATCACAAACCCCTCGTTTACTCCCTGTTGCAAAATTTCTGAAAAATCTACGCCCAAGCGTATCCGTCAACATTCCTACATTGCACAATTCAACGTGCAAATTCAGCATGTAGCTGGGAAGGATAATCCGGTTGCTGATTTCCTCTCCAGAATTGGTGCCTTCAGGCTGCCTTCGTTGTTCGACGTCGGCAGATTTAGCGAGGAGCAGCTCAAGGATGAGCAACTCAAGGAAATTCTTGACAATCCTACTCATCTTTTGAAGTTAAAGAAGTTAACTTGGGGACCCAATCACTCTCCCCTTTATTGTGACATTCACAACGAAGTAATTCGCTCGTACATTCCTATGTCGTTTCGCAAGGAACTCTTCGACCTCTTCCACTCGAATTCTCATCCGAGTGGCAAAGTGACAGACAGGCTCATCCGCCGGCAATATGTCTGGCCCAACATGAGTCGGGATATCGCTTCTTGGTGCAAGACATGCTTGCACTGCCAGCAATCCAAAGTCACCAGGCATACTAAATTTTTCCCAGCGCACTTCGTTGCGCCTGACGGTCGCTTTTCACATGTCCATATCGACATTGTTGGCCCTCTTCCTGAGAGTTACGGCTATCATTATCTCCTCACGATGATTGATAGGTTTTCTCGCTGGCCAGATGCAGTTCCTCTTGTGGAAATTTCCGCTGCTACTGTAGCACGTACATTCTATGACACTTGGATATCTCGTTTCGCCGCTCCTGCTGTCGTTACAACCGATCAAGACGCGCAATTCGAATCGGGATTTTTTTCAACTCTTCTCGAGTTACTCGGATGTCAACGCATCCGTACTTCAGCTTATCACTCTGCTTCCAATGGAATGGTGGAGCGGTGGCACCGCTCACTCAAAGCTGCACTCATGTGCCAGGCTGGCAACAACCAGTGGTCTCGTAGTCTTTCCACGGTTCTTCTCGGTCTCCGTACACATGTACACCTCAACACCGATGCCAGCCCAGCTGATTTTGTCTATGGCACTGCCTTGAGATTGTCAGGAGAATTCTGTGCTTTTGGTGAATTCTAACCCGCACAATTTCCTTGAGGAATTTCGCGAATACATTCAACAGATTCAACCTGTTCCAGTCGCCCACAAAAACGCGACGAAACCGTTTGTATTCAAGGAGCTTTACTCTTGCTCTCATATGTTCGTCTTGCTCAAGGTAAGCAAACCACCTCTCGAGAGACCGTACTCCGGTCCTCACAAGGTCATTTCTTGCAACCTTGAGTCTCGTACTTTCACCATTGACCATTTCGGTAAACCGAAAGTCGTCTCAGCTGAGCTTCTTAAACCAGCTCATTTCCTCTCGGAAGACCTTTCCGAACAGAAAACCGACTCACAGGATCCTAAACCCGATCCTTCTTCTTTGATAATTCCTTCCAAAGCTGTCGTAGCAAGCGAACCCGTCTCACCCCGAGATTTTCCGCGTCCGCAGCTACCCGATGGCACACCGGGTCGAAGCAGGAATGATTCTGACCGATCGCCCGCGAGTGTGCGACGCTCGCGCGATATAATCGGATCGCGAAACGCGAATCTTGACGAACCTCAGCCGTCGTGTTCATGTGCGCCGCCGACTCAACCGAAACTTCCTCGACCTATCCTTAAAACTTATCCCTCACCTAGAGATAAGGGTAGGAATAAGGTTAAATTCTCTAACACGATTGATATCCATTTAGTCAGTATGTACATCCGTCAACTTTCGAGCCTTCGCTACCGCGAGCGTTCCAAGGTATACGCGCGCTCTGATTGGTCGGGGTTTTCTGTTAATATTTTCTTAACGAAGCCGCGGACAACATTTTCGCTAAGGAACTCCCTCGTATATTTTTAAAAAGTAATTTGTTAATTAGGGATAAGGAAAACTTTTACAATGTTCAAGGCTTTATTTTATATAATATAAAGATTAAATTTACATGTAATATTAGATAATGAAAAGTTAAATTCACGAATAAAATATATATAAAATTCCATGCAAATTTTTCTACTCATAATAGAAAATATCAAATATTCGTATACAAATGATTGATTTGAATTTTTACAAAAATAAATAGCAAAAAATTATACATGTGTGTACAAAAAATTAGATGTTACATAAACATACTTGAACTGTGTTATGTTGCTTTTATATGTCTCATAATAACTAAAAATAGCATCGAGGACACTGCCAATTATTTATCATAAGTCTAGCAAATTATTTCGTGATTAATTTATTATTGGCATACAAATTTTCATATTCCATACGCCGAAAAATAATCAACACAAATTTGATGTAGTTTAAAAGTATAGAATGATACGGAAAAATGTTTACAAAAATATTGTTTACTTTATTACATAGGATAAGCAACTGTTAATACCATTTATTACAACATTGAGACACCTTTTCAGTCTAAAATAGTTTACCTACTTTTGTATAACATACATGCTGTTTTTTTTAAATACCGCATCTGTATAATAGCTATGGTGTATATGACCTTATATACAATTAATATTGTTACGAAATTTATTGTAAAATTATATTAGTGTATCAGAAATAACAACATTGTCCAGATTAAATTAACGAGTAGCATTAAGTATCTTCATTCCTGTTTATGCAAACAAAAATCTTCAAATTTTTAGATTTGCATTGAAAACATACTTTTGAAATATTTGAGTACATTCAATTTTAAATATAATCATTTTATAATTTACAGATTTTTGTCGATGTAGAACCAAAATAAATCATACAAAAGATATTACTTTTAAAACATGGTAATCGCAAACTATAATTTAAACATTTTACATACTTTTCAATATAGAAAAAATATGTATAAAAGATAATATAATCATTATACCTAAATACAGACATTCATTGTGCGTATAGATTACTTTTCTTTTCTTTAAAGCGTATATTCAATATTATAATATTAATATCAAAGGTCCAGGAACATTGGTTCTACTAATAGTAACATGAAAAGATATGTAATCTAATTCATTAAAACAACCAATCTCGTGTACTTTAGAGTCATATTGAGTTTGTCAAACTCTAATGACAGTTTGAAATGTATATCTAGTGCAATATTCATCTACATATATAAATTATTCTTGTTTAGTGTTTTTATATTTAATTACGCTAAATTATTTTAAAATGCATAGATTTGAGCAAACAAATTTATTCAACTTTTACCATATCAATCATACTAAAACTGAAGAAAGTAAAAATTGCATTCTAGGAAACATTTCAAATAATTTATAAAAATATTTTGTCAAATGTTGAAAGTATGTTACACTATTTATAAGGATAAAAAATGGATATAAAATTATTTTTTAGACTTCAGTGGTTTAGATTTTTCATTTAAAAGTATTTCAAGCAACTTAGTAGAGAAAACTTCCTAATTTGCTAAGTTTTGATTGTAGATTGATGTTATACAATTTAACACATTAAGGATCGCTCACGAGTTTTCTCGTGTTGCGCGCCTCGTCTGTTACGGACGGATCCCGAAATAACCCGTGCTTTCTACACGCTGTCTTTAGATGTCACCTAGTTTGATACATGGCATCTACTTTGTCTATTTAAGTATTTACATCAATAGTCAATGTATTAAACTCGATTGCCTTCATGTTTTTTTTCACTTATTTCCCGGTGCTTCACGCTTTCATAGACTACCTGGCCCGACCGCCAACGCGGGCCGTTACTCGTACAAATTTATTTTTTAATTAAAAAAGTTATGATTATTATTAAAAACATAATTTTTTTCAATAATACCTAAAATGCATCTTATTTTACAATTTTTGAAAGTTTCACAAAAATTGCTTCATAAATAATTAAATTACGATGAGTTTAGTAATATTCCAGTTTGCCCAAAAACGTATGGTCTTAGGCGTATGTCTTACAGATTTCTTAGCGGTCCTTAATGTGTTGACAGTTTAGAAATGCTTTAAAGAATTGCTAAAAATAAAACACAATATTTTAAGATTATGTTGTATCTCTCTTGTGGATATCAGCTCAATTACTTTTTCTAGCAACTTTGATTTTCAAAATTTAATACAAGTTTGTAGAACAACTTGTGTTATATGTTGCTTTAAACTAATTGTAAAAGTTATTTTGAAATATTTATAAAAATGTAAACAGACAGTGATGCATTTCAAGACAATTATTGTTTTTAATTCAAAGTTCCTAGTTTTTATTCTTTCCCTCTTTATTATTATTCTAGTTTCTCCATTAAACACAAAATATGTGGTACTAAAAAAATCTAGATAACGTTATATTACTAGATATTAACTTAAAGTTTAAACCAGATTATTTATGATATAATTTGTCTCTTGAAATGTGTTAAATGGGATCAAATTGAAGACACTAACAGTCTTGTACCTTTTTATCTTTTATATACAAAAATGAAAAGACTTGAAAAAATTTAAGTTTTATAATCACAGCGCTTATTAATATTTTCAACAGTAGTTAGTTAGTTCCAATACTTCATGGAAATCCATTGTTTTTATAATTATGTTCAATTTCTAAACGGTATATACTTTCAAATAGATAAGTTATCCATGCAAATATTATGCGTTTCACATAAAAATATGTTACTAAATAACTGATTTGATAACAATGCAATTATATAATTCTAATGTGATGTATACATGTAATTCCTTTGCACTCTGTCTTTTTTAATTAGAAATAAATATTTACATTTGATTTTCAAATAGTGGATCATACTTTTTAGTACATAAAATATTCAGAAAATAATAAATAACCTACATTGTGATTGTTACGAATAATTAAAAATGAGCATGCAAAGAATTAACGCTTTTAAAGTTTGAATCTATTATATCAAAGTTTTCACTTTATATAAATCTCGCAGCGCGGAAAAATAAAGGATTAAATATTGTTTGTGATATTACATTAATAATATCGGTATATGATTCTAGAATTGATGACCTTATAGATAAACGAAAAATCACAACCGGCAAGTAGCCAATTACATACTAGTAACAAAAATATGTTTAATGTTATAATAAATTATGCCATATCTGGCTTCAGGAAGTTTATAACAGCATACGACCTAGCTATCAGAATGTAAAATCCTCTAAGTTTGTAGAAAAAGTAGAGAAATTATTTCTTACATCTCCTATCAAGTAAGTAGTATCAATTAACGAACAAAATGTATGCGTATGATACTACTTGATTAAAAAAATAATTACTTATTTTTAGATAATGATGCAAAATTCATTGAAAGACCAAATTTGTTACACGATTTTATAAATATTGCAAGAGGTTCATGCAATAAGAAAAATCGTAAAGGTACAAATACCTTAATTCCATTAGCAGAATTTAGTCTCTCAGCTAAGTAAAATAATAAGATTTAAGAATTCCGATAACAAAGTAGCCGCAATTGATCACAGAGGGCATTCTAAAAAGTCTAATAATTACACTTGTCCACCGCTTGAAGGCCTCTCCCAACAACACAGCCATCTGCGCCATAATGATAAAGGTTTCCTACGTCTATATAATAAACTAGCACCACCTCGTCTTGTGTTAAGAGCGCTAACTATCGCTTGATCAAATGCCTCTTTAAGGTCATGTTGAGTTAATGCAGACGTCTCTACGTAACTTACAGCACCTACTCTCTGAGCCAATTGATGCCCTTTAGTAGTTGTAATTGGTGTTTGGCCATATCTTTCTAATTGTAACGTTAGATGTACATCTGCCCTTAAATCGCTCTTGGTGCCTACCTGAAATCGCCATTGTCACTATCTCAACTTAAGTTGTACTATATGTAGTTTAGAAATATTTAATTTCCTTGAAACTTCTTAATAACTTTGAATGAAAACAATGTACTGTGACCAAACAAGCAAGCTGTATGTAATTTTGTAATAACTGTAAAAAGTAAATAGTTTCATTACCAAGATAATAGGTGCATTTGGGCAGTATTTTCGTATTTCATTTATCCAACGTGATGATACGCTATGGTAAGAAGAAGGGCATACGACACTAAAGCAGACTAAGAACACATCTGTTTCTGGATAACACAATGATCGCAAAGGATCAAAGTCGTCTTGTCCTGCTGTATCGCATAGCTGAATATTTACTGGTTGACCATCAACATTAACAACCACTATAACAGATTAAAATTATATTACACAAAGTTTAATTTCATATATTAATTAAATATGTTAACATATATTATTTAATTAAAAGCAATACCCAATTGTATACAAAAAGTTCATATAGATTTACTATTTTATTACTTTTTAAGTTCTTTTTTACAACAAAAAAATAACTTACATAAGATTACATAGATAACAGGAGAAAAATGGAGATTTTCATAATATTACACTTCTTGCATAGAATAGTATTTGTACAACTAATCAGAATACAGATATACAAAATTCTAATACTTGTAATAAGAAGATAAAATTGTTATTAAATATTGTCACAATTCATTTTCAATTTTTATAAAAAGCAATATAAAATGAAAGAACACTACTGATACATTTTAACTATGTATGAACGCAGGTAATTTTATAATAGATAAAGATTATAGATACAGTTAATAATGATATGGCCAGTAGTTAAAATAAATTTCAAATATACTTTTGTGTTCTTTCATGGAAAAACTGAACACAGCTGAAAACAATACATACTGGATGCCATTAATAAATTACTATCAAATAAAATCAACGTTGTTATGATTATTACTTAAAATTTATCTCACTGTTAAACATTGGTCTTACAACTAACATTTAAGTGTCACACTAACCATTATAATTATCGAAAGCAGTGGGCACGTATTCTCCAGGGAAATCATTCGTTGAATAAGAAACAACGAGGCTGGTCTTTCCAACAGCACCATCGCCTACCAGAACGACTTTAATTCTCCTGTCGAGCGGAATACCACTGTGTTCTGTACCACTACCGTTTGAATTTTGATTTTGTGTCGTGCATGTTGTTCGTTTCGCTTGCATCTGCATCGTTTGTCTATTCTTCAGAAGAGGCTTCGTCCAATTCGTATGGGACGACGGCGGCATTATTTCGCTGTTTGTTTTACCACAGCTACGAGCTTTCATACGTATATCACTGACAAAAATATTGTACGTATAACCTCTACCTGTTCCACGGGCAACGATGCAATCAATTGCATCTATCACGACGTATTTCTCCTTGGAATCATTATTTCTCTCGTTTCCCCTGCTGACACTTGTTGGCTCCCACGATCGCGGATCAAATTTCGTACACGATGCCTTCAATACGCCCTGTCAAGTACTGTGCGGTGTGTGGTGGTACTATGTGCTTGTGCATTGCTTGAAAACAATAGGGGAACATACACCAACAAGACCGACTGGGAAAGGTGGAAAAAGAAAAAAAATAAACTAATCCACCTGCCACGACGCGGAGCCACCTGTTATTACGCTTTTCTTGCGGCGATTGGCGGAGGTGGCGATCGCAACCTTGCAATGGGTGGCACAGGTACCGCACGGTGTATTAAAATTGGTTTCAACCTTGATCCTTTGTCTCTGTTTTAAACCAATACCTTGCGTTTCGGTACATTGCAGCGTTTATGATTAATTAATTACAATATAATTGCTGCCATGCTATTAACATTCTTTATTAATGGACGTAATTAAACATACGTTGTCTAGAACCGATGAAAACACGCGGTCGATTTAAATGGCTCTTCGTATTACACTGTATTACACAGACTGGCGGAACCGAATGAGATTGGTGATGCGCATTCTACCAATCAAAAGACGCCCTTTGTGCACCTGCAGTAGTATGGACATGGTTGTTTGAACCCACAAGTAGGCTCAGCGGATGTAAAAAATAATTTCAAGATAATTTCTAGTAGCACGTATGATGACACACACGTGTACCCGTTGATAATCAGGAGACTTTTTAACCTAAATTATAAGTTTGAAAGCAAAATAAATATTATAATTAAATATCAATCTGGAACAAAGAAAACGAAATGTAACAAAGGGCTTATGAATCAGAGTTAATTGAAAAGTTATCAAACGATGATATTGAAATGAAACTTTCTATAATGTAATCAGATTATACATATATCATTTATAAATGTATAGTTTTTAACCGACTTCGAAAAAGGGGGAGATTATTCAGTTCGACATCTATAATATTTTGTTTTTCTCTTTAATGTCTGTTACCCGATTATGCTGAGTTGGCTTGACTAATCAGGATGAAACCTCTTGTATCTTGTAGAACATGTCTCCCAGTTTGTCCCGTTATTATGACATTTCGCGATTTGTCATTTCTCTCCGTTTTTTTGTTGCAAAAAACCGGAAAATTCTCTACTGCTTCTTACTCCGAGACGGATAGATCAGTCGAATTGAAACTTCTTGCATCTGGTAGAGCATCATTGCATCAAAACAAAATTTGACTGGTTTATTTTTTACCTCTTTTATCGCAAAAAGAGTACTATATACATGAAATATTTCACGTACGTCCGGTCTGAAATCGATGAAATCGATAAAACGCCTTACATTTTGCTGGCTAGCAGATTTTCGCGATGATTACATTCGCAAAAATGTATGAATTTTATTATTGTTTATAACTATTGTTATTGCAAAATTCCTATTCTTTGATGTAACTCGGCAAAAAATTTAACGATCGCGATAAATGTTTCTACATTTAGTTGCACATGTATTCCTAATGATCTCATGTGCAACAATATACATATTGTTCATAACTACTGTTATTCTATGAAATCTTTTGGTTATATATTGCCACTAAAAAGTGTGAAATAAAATAATTTTTGGAAAAAAAGATAACCGACTTCAAAAAACATTAAAAAGTATGAAATTATTTCTGCACTAAAAAGTATGAAATTATTTCTAGTTAATTTATATGAATACTCACAGCTCTAGAGATAATTGCTTAAAAGTATGACAAAATGCAGTGAAAAGTATGAAATAATTTCTATTGAAACTGCATCACGATTAAACTCACCAGCTCTTGATAAATTTGGATAAATTATTAAACACAGTATATTAAATACAATGCAACCTTTTCGGAGGCGGCTCAAAATCAAAAATTTTTTATTCCGGCTAGAGTTAGGTTTTGTTAGGGACGGTAATATTGAATGTTGTTAATGTATACATATGTACTGTCTGAGTGGGTTTGATGTATTTGTTGTGGCAAGGAGAGGAGGGGCAATATTGTATACAGTTAATGTGTATACTACCCAGATAGCACCGGACGTCCCATGGACGTCCATTTTATGTCCAGTTTACGTCCAAACGTCCGACGTCCATTGTCGGACGTCCTTAAGACGTCCATGGGACGTAAATTCTGTACGTCCCAGGGACGTCCGCCCGGAACGTCTTACGAACATCCATGGGACCTAAATTTTGTACGTCCCAGGGATGTCTGCTCTGAACTTTCTAGATTTAGGGGAAAATACTCTTTTTTAAACAAAATAAATATTATTTATTAATATTATGTAGACTGCTAACGGTAAAAAACCAGGTACACGCGGTACCCTCGGCGTTCGAAGGCGCGAGATCGGCTTGGGAAAAACCAAAGCTGACGCTGACGTGGACAGGACTCGAGTTTGGCGAGTCCCGTTAGAAGGGACTCGAGCAGGTCATCGCGGAAAAGGCCAAAATGCGAAAAAGCACGCGTCGCTGCATGGTTGACGAAGGCAGTTGCAGCGTAGACCTACACCGTGAAGGGTCGTATCGTGTATTGCCGCGCCCGTACGATGACGCTATCGTTTGACAATAGATTATATTAAAAATAATAGTATAACGGAATCCTGAACAGTTATTTAACTCCGCAGTTCCTATCCATCGGTAGTTTCCATACGATAAAGCCTACAAAATAATCAGAAGTGGGATAAAGAACGTGCGTCACCTTTTGTCCGACAAGTACGGGTCGCATGAATTTTGTGTGTATTACGCTGTGCTCGCATATGGACTATTTGGCTAACAGTGATTTCTGTGACTAATTGAGTGAATTGTATCGATCGTGCTTTTGTCATAGTGTAGTTGGTTTAACGTATTGTGCAGCTAGAGGATCAAGCGTCGAGTATAAAATTCAATTTGAGACCATCGCACGCGCTAACGGGTAGAGTGACAGGGAAAAGGCTACAGCCTTGATTGCGTCTTTAGGAGGGTCGGCGAGGAGCGTCCTCACGACGCTCTCCGCTGCCCAATGTGAAAATTTCGCAGATCTTGTTTCGGCGCTTGAATTTCGCTACGGAGCGAAAAATCTCTCAAATTTTAACTATGTCCTTTTCCAAAGCCATAAACAGAGGAGAGATGAGAGCATCACCTCACTCGCCACGAAGATAGAACGATTAGCTTAATCCGCGTTCGCCGATTGCCCGGTGGAGACCCGCGATAAACTCGTCGCCTCTCAATTTCTATCAGCGTTATCGAGCTCCGTTATGCAGCGGGAACTGCGACTCGGCGGGTTTACATCTCTAAGAGCCGCCGTCACCAGAGCTCTCGAAATCGAGGTTGTCGAGGCAATGTCGCGTAGTTCGACGGTTGAGTCACGAGAAAGATTCCCAGAGAAACGGAAGGCTAAACCCTTTAATTATTTTACAATGTTCCCGGTGCTCCCGGAAAAGAGGAGTAGGCCCGACAGACCTGAAGAACGCATCAACGACGTGCCGAGGATCACCTGCTGGCTCTGTGGCAAGACCGGACACCTTCAAAAGGATTGCTACAAGGCCAAGAACGGTCAGGCAGGAACGACAGCTTCGAGGAAACCTTTTCAGGGAAACGAGAAGAGGACGGCGTAAGGGGGAGACGCCGGACCAGGAATAACAGTCCCCCGGTCATCAAGAGTACGGCGATGCAGGAGGCGACTGGAGGTCCGAAAATTCCAAAGGAGGAGTCGTACGTATGTGGAAAAATTGGCGGAAAGCCCTGTAGAATTATTTTAGACACGGGTTCTCCCGTTAATCTTTTGGAGAAAGAATTATGTCCATCGAAGAACATCATACGGACAAGACTCGACATTCGTTCCACTACTGGCAAGAAAATTAAGGTCTACGGCAAGGAGAGTTTGGAAGTCGACATTGGAGGTTTTTCGACCGTAGAATACTTTTACATCGTCGACATGGTGGAGAAGTGCATCCTGGGAACAGCCTTTTTGAGAAAACACCGTTGCAACATCGATCTATCCCAGAATGTGTTGTGCCTTCCCGGCAAGCCGGAGATTCGCCTGGGCGAACCGGCCGCCGAGAAGAAGAAACCCGAGAAGGAGAAGGAGGCGAAGGACAGGTCG
>NC_071977.1:16369061-16439159 GCF_026283585.1 Hylaeus volcanicus
TTCCAACATTCAGAATTTGAATTTATAATTTTGTCGTCTGATAGGTGTCGACTTCATATATGATAATGCATACACATATGACATATATATATCGTAGCTGTGCTCACTAGCGCCACGAGTGGACGAAATATTCATAACTTAAAGCTCGGAATTTTGATAACACTTCTACACTACACAGTTGGAACTCCTTATACAGTCTTCATGCTGTTGCATACCCCTACTTTTGATAGAGGTAAATTAATTCCCAAGTCACTCCTAGATGGCAGAGCGGAGACCCGTTTGTGGGGTTAGGCCAAGGCGACCAACCCTCACACCTTCGCTAACTGAAGAACATCTAGGGATTTTGATACCTAGATGTTTCCACAGTTTTAAGGAGAAGGAAGCGTAGGTTACATTTGGTACGTCAATACTGTCGCGAGCAGCCTTTGAATGGATTCAAGGCCTGCTGGTGCTCGCGACCGGAACATGAAGACAGTGAGAAGAAGGCGATCGGATCCATCGCTTGTCAAGCTGTCAGATTCGAGCAAGACGCCATTGAGAGCAAACGTTTCGAAGCTATATTTAATTGCATTCCTGTTGTACATATTTCTATTGTAAAGCGAGAGAGAGAGAGAGAGAGAGAGAGAGAGAGAGAGAGAGAGAGAGAGCACCCCTCTTACCAACGATTCGGCACTGGCGTAACGGTCATCCTGCCGAAAAAAGGCGGCCCAGCTGGTAACTGATCGTAGCATCATACATAACGTACCGCTACTTCGAGCACAAGCTGCTGCGTACTTCTCCCACTTTTACTTCATCCTTCCCTCGGTTGCCGAACATCTTCTACAATTTATGAAAAAAGAAAATTTTCATATAAGAGGTAACATGAAACATAACATACAAACACATACCCCAATACTTTCCTGTTTCGCTGTATGTACACCATGTTTGGTCTCATTGTAAACATAAAAATCTTACAAATACATCGGAAAAAGTTAGATTTAAAAAAATTAATAAATAAAAAAGTTTTACTGTTACACCAGTATTGTCTCGCGCCCGCCGATATGTTTTGGTTCCTTGCTCTCTCTCTCTCTCTCTCCTCTCTCTTCCGCTTTCCTCTCTCTGTCTCTTTCTATGTTCGCGCTCGGCTGGAGCCGCATGTAACCTTAGAATCGACACCTCGGCTGGTTATTATACCTACATACATTGTATGTGTAACCAAATGTTTCGATCAGCTTTGAATCCGTCCAAAGTTTGAAAGCGTCGACGAAGTGGAAAGAGACAGTTTCATGAAGAAGAAAGAGAGACTGACAAGGTAACGGGCTCAGATATAACGCTAATTTTTTGATGAGCCTTTGCACAGTGGAAAACTGAAGCGAATGATATTCAGTTCTGGGGGTAGACGATTTATAGTTTACGAGATATTCAACATTGAAGTTGTTATTCCTGCTTACTTGGTGAATTATAAGCGACTCTGTCAATAGCGAATTCGGTGTGGTCAGTAAAGCATCAGCATAATAATTCCTCTGTCGCGAGTTCGAGTCCTGTTGAAACGTTCTTACACTATTCTTTTTCTTGCAATTTCTTTTAAAATTACATTCGTTAAATATGACTTATTTATAACTAATGTTCGCATATCTTTTTTAAAACAAACAATTACAATTTTGAATGTATGTTTGGGAGAAATTTGCTCATGTGATTTTTCCCAAACGAACTTGTATCCCACTTGTAGTCAAATAAACGACGAGACGAGGCGCGAGCGATTTCGAGCGATCGACTGTCGAACGGGCGCTGCCTGTCTTTCCCGTCGTGGACGATTGGGTGGATCGAGTAGCTCAATCCCCGCGGCGGGTAGTGAGGAGCGCCCGATACGCTCCGATCGATCTCGATCTGCCCCGAATTCGTCGCTCGCACAATCAGTCATTGATAAGCATTACAAGCGTATACTCAAGATTTTTCCCCGCTGTCTCCGTTCCTCTAAACGCGAGTTATCCTTCACGTTCGGCCGAACGTTTTCAAAGTTTTCCGCGCGCATTGCCGACCGGTTTTACGGCCAGTTACGCGCTGCGATACGCCGTATCGAGGAAAGGGAAAAGAAAATCGCTTCCTATTAGTCTTAACCAGCGTTTTATTTCATAACGTGTGGAACCTTCCGTTTGGATATTTAAATTCGCGGCGGTTACCTCGAACATTTGGTCCGTCGAGCCGGATACCACGGGGTTTCTGATGCACTTTTCTTTCTTCCCGTTGCAGCGACGATTGTGCGGGAGTGAAACCGTGGTTTTTTAATACGTATACACGTGTCGTGTACTTTATAAGGTGGCGTTTCTTAACCGAGGACAGTGCGAAACGACGGTTGCGGTGACCTCGTGCCCAGCTGTTCCAAAACATCGACAGTGCCGCTCGACTATAACTGATACAGTGATTCTAATGGTCGCTGTGTTATGTTTTTTTCCTTTGTCTCGCACCTGGGAATCGAAACAAAGACTCGTTACCACACGTTCCGCGTTCGTTACATTATTCTTAAAATAAACGTTTAGTATCTCTAGATTTTAATTGTACAGTTTTTTATTTGTAAGCAAGCGGTGGACAATTAGTTCGCGAATAGCGAAACATCCGCTTGCATTTTCGCTCGCGTTTCTCCGATTATTTTCCCGACAAGTGAACTCTGAAACTTTCGTTTCTCGCAAAGCCGCGACTTCGTGTTTTTTTTCTTACGGTCCATGTGCTTCGTTTTGCCCGTGAACGATGGATCCAAACACCTCGTCTACGCTGGAGAGACAGATGGACGTTGCGGGACTTATCGATCGATTCTGAGACAATTTGAAGAAGGCGGGAAAGTCGGACAAGATCGACGTGGATTTCCTGCAAAGCCGACGCGTGCTATTAGATCGCTATTGGGACAAATTTGAGGACACGCATTACGCTCTGATCGGTCGTCCAGAGATCGACACGACCAAGTACGTGACCGACGATACCTACGAGGTGGTGGAGGAACGTTACCAAGGCCACGCTTTGAAGTTGACGCGGTGGATCAAGGAGCTGTCAACCCCGAGCAACGAAGATGGTTCCAAACCAGCAACGACCTCGTCCGACGACGTGGAGGCCGTGTTGCCTCAGGCGTGTCTCCCCCGCTTTTCTGGTGACCTTCTCGACTGGGAAAGCTTCAGAGACCAGTTCAAGGCATTGGTACATGGTCGGCGCGTCTCCCAAAGGTACGTAAGCTCCAGTTACTTAAATCCTGTCTTTCGGGAGACGCTGCCAAAATGTTCCAAAATTTGGCACTAACGGCAGCCAATTACGATGGAGCTTGGGCAGCACTAGAACGGCGGTTCGGAAATCGTCGCGTACTCTCCAATTTCCACATGCGTTGTCTTCTGGAATATCCCCCCGCCGAAGAAGATCATCCCCGTGAGCTCAAACGACTCCTAGATAAATTTTACCAACATCGCGAGTCATTTATATCTTTAGGGAAGTCGGTAGAGAACTAGGACGAATGGTTTTTATTCCTACTTACCAGTAAACTAGATAAGACGACTAGCCTGGCGTTGGAGACTGCATTACCGGACCCGACCGAAACGCCTGCCTATCAACAGCTGGTGGACTTCCTCGAGAATCGTGTGCAGGCGCTCGCCATTCAGGAGCAGAGAGGGCATGAGATCACTGGCCAGCCCCAGCCAGCCACGACAAGTCCACGGACTCCGACTTCTGCTCCTTGTACCAAGGCAATGGTACATCAGGAGACGACGTTGTCGAGGAAGGCGAACAGAAGGGCCAGACTTTCCTGCCCTTCGTGCTCTGGCTCTCATTCACTGGGCGCCTGCCCCGGTTTCCGACGTCTGAGTCCTCACGACAGGCGTCTGTCTTTCTTGTTTGTTCCCAGGTCACACGTCGTCGTCCTGCCCATCCACCAATCGCTGCCTGGCTTGCGAGGGAACGCATCACTCGACGCTACATCGAGCGTTCCACGAGGATTCCAGCCACCGCCCGGATCCGAACGCACCGGTTCTGAATTTGCTCTCTTCCTCGGGGGCCGCCTCTCGTTTTGCGAATGCCAGCTCTTGACTGGCTACTCTATTGGCTACGGCTCGCGTCTCGCTGGTCTCTTCCAAGGGTCATAGGGTGCAGGTGAGAGCCTTGTTGGACACGGGGGCTGATTCCTCCTTTATCAGCGAATGGGTCGCTCAGGCCTTGCAGTTAAAACGGTCATCGGTTAATGTAAGAATGGTTGGAGTACAAGGGAAAACTTTAGGAAAGGCGCGACATACCGTTAGCTGTTCTCTTCACGCTTTTAGCGCGACCTTTTCACTCCCAATCGAAGCTTTGGTGGTGCCGAGTTTGACGGCCCCTACTCCCTCTAGGGAGATCTCAGAGATTTCTTGGCCTCATATTTCCGGCCTACCTCTTGCCGATCCAGACTTCTGCAAGCCAGCCCGAGTCGATCGTCTCTTGGGTGCAGACGTCTGTGGTCTTTTGTTCGAGGAAAAGCTAGTCGGTTCTCCCGGCACCCCCGTAGCCATCCGAACCCCGTTTGGCTGGGTTCTCATGGGATCTGTGCCATCCTTGCGCTCCTCTCCCACATTTTCTTCGCTGGGACTCCTCCAGGGCGCTACGGAGTCTTCTTCCTTTCCAGACTTGCAGCGGTTTTGGGAGCTGGAGCAGCTTACGGAGAAAACTCCGTTCTTTGAAGAAGAGCGAGAATGTGAACGATTCTTCACCGATACAACCTTCCGAAATGAACAAGGTCGGTATGTCGTACGCTTACCTTTTAAAGGACTCTCACCTGTCTTCCTCGGTCGGTCTAGAGGGGTAGCCCTCCGCACTCTTCTCAGTTCGGAGCGACGTCAGTCCCGCGACGTGATGCTACGCGAAGAGTATCAGCAGTTCATGTCCGAATATCTTCGCTTAGGACATATGGAACGGGCTCCGAACGAACCTAAGGTTTCTAACTCCTGCTTCTACCTTCCGCATCACGCCGTGTGGAAACTTTTCCCCAAAAAGAAAATTCGGATGGTCTTCAACGCCTCCTGTGCAACTTTTTCAGGCGTCACTCTGAATGACGCACTACACGTTGGTCCCAAACTCCAACAAGATCTTTGAGTGATTTTGACCCGCTGGCGCGTATTCAAATATGCCGTTTCTGCAGACATCGTCAAGATGTTTCGCCAGATCGTGGTCAACCCTCTCGACCGCGACTGGCTCCGTGTCCTTTGGCGTGCTGATCCCGAAAGCGAGGTCTATGAGTACCGTCTTACCACGGTGACCTACGGGACAGCTCCAGCCCCGTTTTTCGCCATCCGCATTCTTCTACAGTTAGCCGAAGACGAAGGGGACAAGTATCCTCTTGGAGCTGCTGCCTTGCGTCAAAATAGTTATGTTGACGACATCTTGACCGAAGGCGACGACCTGGATTCCGCACTGCAGATCAGTCGTCAGCTCACCGCCCTCCTAGCAGCTGGAGGATTTCGTCTGGATAAGTGGGCTGCAAACAGTCGCATATTAGTTGAAGACCCTAACGTCGAGATGAAGCTTTTCCAAGAATCCCAGACTCACGATACCTTGGGTCTTCTATGGCATACTCGTGACGATATGTTATCCGTCAGGGGTCCTCGGCTATCAAATGTTTCGAACGGCGAGCCTGGACCAAATGTAGCATCCTTTCCGAAATCGCTCGTCTCTTCAAATCGCCAAGACCAAGGTAGCCCCCATCAAAACTCTAACTATTCCTCGCCTGGAGTTGTGTGGGGCGCTACTACTCGCTCGTCTACTCTCTTCCCTGCGAGTCAATCTCGGTTTGAGGGAGACGCCCTGTTTTACTTGGTCGGATTCAACGGTCACCCTGGCTTGGCTGCGAAGCCATTCTTCTAGTTGGTCTCCCTTTGTTGCTCATAGGGTGGCGGAAATACAGCAACTCCTGCCAGAGGTGTCGTGGAGGCACGTTCCGACCGCCACGAATCCGGCAGACCTCGCCACGAGGGGCGGCGTCTCCTCAGAGGAGCTTCGGCATTCGGGACTCTGGTGGCAAGGTCCATTGTGGCTTCTTCATCCGGCTGCTGCGTAGCCAAAACCACAGGATCTCCCACTGCGAAACGAGCTTTTTTTTTTTTTTTTTATCGTGGGGAATTGCGTTACGCATACCTCGGTTTCCCGGGGGAAACCGAGGTTATTTGGGACTACCATCGGGGAGGGGAGCGCCAGAGGCGCGCCCGTCCGCGATGGCTACCCACTAAAACCCCACATCCGCCTGAGCTACATGGGAAGTGCCTGGAACACGCGGACATTAAGCAGGACACTTTCCAGCTTACATGAATCCCGGAGGGAGGGTACCAGCCTACCCCACTACCTACTCTATAAGACCCCGGGCGGAGAGACCCGCCCGGTGTCCCCATCCCTGGGGCCGTCGGAATGAACTTCCCGAGCCCCCGCTCGGTCTATCCACAGCCCCCGGCGTCTTCATGTCCGTACTGGTTCAGGGAACTATGAGCTCCCTGAACGCCAGGACAAGAAGACTCCGACACCGGTAAGGGAGGGTCGTCGGAGGCGTGATCCGGCCCAACCCAACCCCTTACGCGCCCCCACAAGACCCGGTGGTCCAAGTGGGGACACTGCGAAACGAGCTGGCAGAAGGAAGATCGACGTGTCATTCCACCATCGCCACTAAGGAACCCAACGAGCTACTGACACGCTTTTCCAACTTACGCTTCCTACACAGGGTAACAGCGTGGTCGCTGAGGTTCGTTCGAAACGCAAGAGGGACAGGAATGAAGTCTTCAGGCTTCCTGACAACGGAAGAGCTCGACCAAGCCATGGCTAGGCTCCATCGCCTAAGCCAGAGCGAAGACTTCCCTTCGGAGATTTCAGACCTGAAAAGGGGTAAGCAAATTAGGTCTTCCTCACCCCTGATTTTGCTCCAACCCTTTTTAGACCCTGAAGGAGTGTTGCGAGTGGGAGGAAGATTGGAAAATGCAGAACTATCGCCGTCTCAACGACACCCGGTCATCATCGGACAACGTTCGGCACTGGCCCCCCTGCTTATTCGGGCAGCTCATCTGCGCTCTCTCCACGGTGGCGTCAACCTAACGCGAAGCCACCTTATGCAGTCCCACTGGATTCCACGGGGCCGAACCATAATTAAACAGGTCTTGCGTGGCTGCATTGACTGCCTTCGATTTCAAGGGGCACCAGCCACGCAGCGTATGGGTCAGTTACCATCCCTGAGGCTCCACATAACCAAACCGTTTTCCAATACGGGCCTGGATTATGCAGGACCTATCCTCCTGAGGACTACCAAGGGCAGAGGACATCGAACCTACAAGGCATACATTGTAGTGTTTGTCTGCCTTAGTACAAAGGCGGTACATTTAGATGTAGTTTCAGATCTCACCTCTAGAGCCTCCATCGCCGCTTTCCGTCGCTTCGTGTCTAGGCGTGGTCGTTGTCGTAACCTCATGAGCGACAACGGCACTACCTTCCAAGGCGCTGATGTCCAGCTGAAAGCTATGTTCCGCGCAGCTTCCAGCTTCCACGTGGATGTCGCCGAATCTCTCGCCTAGGATGGAACCAACTGGACCTTCATACCTCCATACTCTCTACATTTTGGCGGCCTGTGGGAAGCGGCGGTTAAGTCGGCGAAAAAACATCTACGGAGAGTCGTGGACGAACATAAACTTACCTATGAGGAGATGAGCACCCTTCTTTGCCTGGTGGAGGGGTGTCTTTATTCTCGTCCTCTTTGTTCGCTCCGCGACGATCCTCAGGATCTGGAGCCACTGACTCCTGGTCATTTTTTGGTGGGAGAGCGAATGACAGCGGTGCCGGAGGCAGTCCAGATAGACGACCACGTCTCTTGTTTGGACCGCTGGAAATTAATAACTAATTTACGTAACCATTTTTGGCGCAGGTGGAACGTGGAGTATTTACACCAGCTCCAACAGCTCCCCAAATGGAGACGGTCCTCAACCAACCTCGAGGTCGGAACACTGGTACTGATAAAGGATGAGTTGCTTCCACCCGCGAAATGGCCACTCGGAAGGGTTATCGCTGTCCACCCAGGCGCCGACGGTCTAGTTCGCGTGGTAGACGCGAGTTATCCTTCACGTTCGCCCGAACGTTTTCAAAGTTTTCCGCACGCACTGCCGACCGGTTCTACGGCCAGTTATGCGCTGCGATACGCCGTATCGAGGAAAGGGAAAAGCAAAACGCTTCCTATTAGTCTTAACCAGCGTTTTAATTCATAACGTGTGGAACGTTCCGTTTGGATATTTAAATTCGCGGCGGTTCCCTCGAACAATGTATGATGTACATGAACTTGGGTGATAATTTTTGAAAAAGCAGTGGAAACAAAAATTGTAATCACCATGTACATCGAATGAATGCTTTAGATTCACAACTGCAAAATTGTTTATTTAATTCTACTGGGAACGTTAATGCTTTCTCATTTTAGCACTAGTAAAATCGAACGAATGGAACGTACATGATAACTAACAGTAGTATTCCGGAGAATACACACGCCAGAGAAAGAGAAAACATTCCACACATTCTGTCCTCTTTACGCTTGGATTCTCTGCTATCGATGACTATTTCTTCAAAACAACTTGCACGCACAGAATCACTATCCATTTTCAAACTTTCAAACCTTCCTTCATGTGACTGTCACGATAAAACGAAATAAACTTACGACCAAACATAAAAATCGTTGTAAAGACTTACTCACCTACAGCAAGTAGGTATTCCGGCATGATATGTTACGTTAAAAAATTAATTTCAACCTTAAAATATGCGTAAGGTAATATATAATATGCAGTGTATAGTACATGATATCCAAAAAGTATATTTCTGATAGAAAATTGAAATTAAAAAAAAAATACATCAATCGGGATTCGTACCTGAGTTCAAGCAGCGTTACAACCTAATACTCTACCAATGTATTTAACGAACCTTGCTAGATGCTTTTATTGTACATCGAAAACAAACACCCATTCTGAAAAAAGCCAAAATGGTTTTGCAGTACTACATGCGTACTACGACCCCGTAGGGTGTCGTTGCAAAAGCGATTGCAACATCCGTGCCTTCCCTTGGTTAGTGTGCTTTTTCTTATGTAATTACGTATATTCAAAAATAATGTTCATAAACGTTTTACCTTTTTTATTATACAATATTTTTTACATTGCATACTATCATTACATTCCACAAATAACAATTAGTACTTTATTATTTTCGTACCATATTATAAATATCATATCAGTCTTTTATTATTTACTTCTTTGAAATGATCGTAACGGACTATTCTGTATCAATTAATTGCAATGCAATATAACAACCTTAACATATACATGACGTTTCTTAACAATATAATATTGAATATATATACATATGCAAAAGTAAAATATATAAGCTCGGGCGCTTCATACTCTTAGTACGGTACTGAACCACGCTGAAAGGCATTTTTAGATTATCAGCACACCAGCAGCAGGAGAGACGACACTAGCGCTGTGGTGGAGAGCGTGAAACTCAAGCCATTGTGTAAGCGCATCAGTCTTCTCGATTTCATAACGACAACACCAATGTAATTTTATGAAGCGAGGAAGCGTCCTTTCCGGCTGATTTTTTTTTTAAATTGTTCCTTATAAAATTCCGTTGCGGGGGATAGTTACACATTTTGCAATTTCGCTTTTGAAACGTGCTAAAAATACGTTCAAAGGCAAAAAAATTTTTTTTTTTCAATTTTTTCCAAAAAACGCTTGACGAAACGATAGATTTACTTCCCCTGATTACGAAATGGATAATTATTATATGTTTTTTTTTATTATTGTGCCTGAAAACCGGGAAAAACTATCTAGTAGTTCACCTACTTTCCGTTGGTGGCGCCAGTTTGTCTCCTGCGCACCCTTAACTCAGGGGTAATCGTTCTCTACTGGTTGGCAACAGTGAGTCGAAGCGAGCATCATTTGCCAGTCTATGCCCGGTCCCTATATCCTATGTTCGTGGATGTTATAGACACAATGTAAACTGCTGCCAATCAGATTTCGAAACAATTTTCTGCTTGGAATCCATTAACTTTTTGTCTGCTCAATGTAAGAGCAACGTTTCCTTGTATTACTGTATGAAATAACAATTAATAAAATACATATCCAGGTTTTACGACTCAACAAATTTGTTTGCCCTCTAAGGGTGAGATTCTGAATCTTTGACAATCGCTCGCTAAGTTACGAAGTGAGCGTTTTATAACATCGTATACGCCATTTTGAAATCGGAGTCCCACGCAAAACGTTGTATATGTGTGGGCAAACCAGCTCTTTGCATGCTTTAAGAACCATAACATCGTAGTATCAAAATACTAAGGAAAAACAAACAATGGCAGAATACTTGGCATCAATTTTTGGTACAGAGAAAGACAAGTAAGTTTAAGTTTCCTTGTCAGCGCTTAGTTGAATTTTTCATACTAAATATCAATGCTGTTAAACTTTTTTATTTTTACAGAGTGAACTGTTCATTTTATTTTAAAATCGGTGCCTGTCGACATGGAGACCGATGCTCGCGAATTCATAACAAGCCAACATTCAGTCAGGTAAAAAAACTTTTTCTTAACCTTTTTTCTTTCTATCTGACTACTCTTTACGCTCCCTTCAGACGTTAGCTACAAGTTTTATTTCTTTAAAGAATCTGTTTGGCATCTCTTTTTTATCTTCCTTTAATAATTGTAATCAAATAGGTGGTAATTATTAATTTCTTGCATGTCTTCTTCGTTATATTGTTTGGTATGTTTAAATTAGTAAATAGAATGAGCTAATGGATATATTTATTTCAGACATGCTTACTACAAAATCTTTATGTAAATCCTCAGAATTCAGCAAAAAGTGCAGATGGATCTCATTGTAAGTATAATATTAATAGCTAAATGTATATTTAGAAAAGAATCTGTAAAAAATAAGATATGATTTTAAATGGTATAGTAACTTGTACAATTATTAAATTATTGTAAAAATATTGTTTTCTAGTGGTTGCCAATGTATCTGATGAAGAAATGCAAGAACATTATGACAACTTTTTTGAAGATGTCTTTGTTGAATGCGAGGACAAGTACGGTGAAATAGAGGAAATGAATGTTTGTGATAATCTTGGAGATCACTTAGTTGGAAATGTTTATATCAAGTTTCGAAGGGAAGAAGATGCAGAAAGAGCTGTAAATGATTTAAACAATAGATGGTTTGGTGGTAGACCCGTTTATGCTGAACTTTCACCAGTTACCGATTTCAGAGAAGCTTGCTGCCGTCAATATGAAATGGGGTATGTATGAGACTCGAATTAAATTTTGTTTTTACCTTAAAATACTCATTTGAGTAGTGTTATTAAATATTCTATACTATATTTAAATTTTTTTAAATAACTTGAATATTGTTTCAGAGAATGTACTCGTTCAGGATTTTGTAACTTCATGCATTTGAAACCTATTTCACGAGAATTAAGACGGTATTTATACAGTCGAAAGAAAGGTGGAAAGGGTCGATCGAGATCTCGCTCACGATCTCGCGGTCGTGATCGCAAGCGAAGGTCGCGCTCTCGCGACAGGAGATCCAGATCCAAAGATCGTCGAAAAGGTAGAGATGATAAAGGCCGAGATGGTCGATCCGGAAGGTATTAATTTTATTAATTTCCAATTGTAATAATTCTTCATAATAAAACGATCAAATTGATCGGTTAATACGTTGATCATCTTGTCAAACAAAGTGTATTCGCTAATACATTTGAAACTTTCATTTATCACTTGTATAACAAACTTTCTGAGAATATTAATTTCTTCCCTTAAGCAATAATAAGTTGTATGCAATTAATAAAAAGGAGTATAAAAGTTGTACTTTTCTAAGAAAGAAATAAAACTTAGTGTAAACAATTGACTTTGAACTCTTGTCAACTGGAGGGTTGAATATAAAATTATTTAATACATAATTGTGTTGAAGTTGATAACGTAGCAAACATCACTTTTTTTTTATAGATGTTATATATTAATGTCAACATAATTATTTTTCTTTGTATTCACTCGAATTCGTCTAAATTACTATATGGTTATAAATAGATATGCTTGAATGTAAACTGAATTATTATAATTTCCAATGCATTAATGAATCTTTATATGTGACCATTGTGACTGTATAAAATTATCACAGTATAAAAGAAATTTTGCATGTGTAATAATAAAATAAAATAACTAGAAAATTGTGTTTACTCATTTTTTAAATCCATTTGTATAAACTTTAAATGAGAAAGCTATGACATAATATGAACATACACCAGTAGTATTCGAACACAAGACAGGTAGTTTTATATATCTCACATTATATTTAACATTACTTCCAACACGAAGCAATTATTATTACAATGTGCAAGAAATTATGCTGAATGCTCCTAGTATAGTGTTGATAAAAAATATTTATTAGCAGACCAATATCAGACTAAGCTTCTATGTTTCCACCAGGCATTCGAAATATTACAAAGATTTCTCAAACTTCTTTCCCCAACCAAATAGATCTAATTGTATAGGCCAAATTACATTGTATGTTACTGGCAGAATTCATATCAATGTTTCATATTTTATTACAAACTGAAATTATCAATTTGAAATATTTACGACTTCTAGAAACACCTTATACATAGTGTAAAAGATGCACAAAATTATTAGAATATATAAAAGCCAAAAATTATTCGATAGGAAAGAAATTCAAGATTGTAGTCTCATACAACAAAACATGTGTTAATATCTTAGAAAATGAGCTTTAAACGAAACACTTTGAAAATATTTCGTATTCTCGTAAATGAATAATACAGCTATAAAAAGGAAATACATAGCTGCAAAGAAATATTTATGAAAGAATATACTTTACACAATTTAAATAAATAATCCAAATTCCTTTTATAAATAATGTTAGAATTATTATGTAGGTTGAATTGTAGATATACGTTTTAACGTTATAGCTGCATGTATAAAATTGTGATATGCGAATGTTAATGAATAACGATGTAATGGGATGCACGCAATCGCCATTTAATACAGTCGATATTATAAATCTATCTATAAACTATTGCTTCTTACTTCGAAATGACACGAATTTCTTAACAACTTCGTTAATGTCATTGTATCGATGCACGTGTATACATCACAATGTGTTCGTGAATATCACGGATAAAATATATTATGTAAATGTACGTTTTTCGAATTAATCGGTTTCTTTAATGCCGACAATATTAAACGCATCCACTTGCTCTTACAATGCTTTCAATGTCCACCTCAGCAGACAATACTTAAAAACGTCTTAATAATTTTACAGGAATTAAGGTATCATATTTTGCGGACATTAAACTATAATATACAATAGACGCATTTATGTTTCTTCCTTTTTTCCAATGACTATTAACAATTACCATTACATAGTGTAAAAAGTATATTAAAGTGGTACAATTAAGTCCGACGGAAAAGACGTATTTTGTAGTTTATTCTCATCAGAATTTCTCCAAAATATACTGTATACAATATTTTACTTTACGTATAAATATATACAGTTTCATGACAGCGCACTAGGTATCATTTAATTACTCGGACATGAGATTGAGCAGTGTGCAACATTCTACCTTACACAACTCAGAAGATAAGAACTACCTTCTTTAGCATAGTTTTATTTTATTTTGATGGTAGTATAGTGCTCGTGTTATCGATTTACTTTGCGTCTAAGCACAGAGGTATAAATTGAGTAATTAATTTCATCTTTTAAGACAACTAACAGCTTCTCTGTAATGTCCTGCTCGCATCACTTGTATCGTGAAAATATTTACATTGTTTAGATTACTAATTAATGATTACGATACTCTATAGTAAGTTTAGTAGGATATGAGATCATTGTTTAGGGGGGCTAATCGGCATAAACAATGAACTGTTGGTTATCCACATCCGCAACTTCAACTTGAACAAACTGAGGTTGTTGAAGTTGTATTTGTTGTACTTGTCTCCCAATAGCGTTACGCGACCTAAAATTTAATATTTGTAATGTATTAAATAATTAATATTTATAAAAGAAATACTTACTGATATTTACAGAAGAAAAAAAAAATAAATTTTACTTACTTGGCTTTTGCATGTGTTAATATATGTGACTTTAAATTTGTTGATTGTGCAAATTTTTTGCTGCATCCATCAAATGGACAAACGTAAGGTCTATCTCCGGTGTGAATTCTAACATGAGTACGAAGATTAAAGTCAAGACTAAACCTCTTGCCACATCCTTCAAATGTACATTGGAAAGGCTTCTCTCCCGTATGAACTAGCTGGTGCCTTTTCAATTTTGAACTTTCAACAAAAGCTTTTCCACATTCAGCGCATACATGCACTCTCGGTCCATGGGTGTGCAAATGTTTACGCATAGCACTGTTGTCTCTGAACATTTTTGTGCATCCTTTATGTGGACAGGCTATAGTACGTTCGACGCCATCTAACACAGGTGGCTTGCGTACTTTCAATTTGTGACCAGGTCTAGCAAATTCTGCCAGTTGTTTTGGATCCGAAAGGTCAAGACCTGGCATTCCATCAGAAATGGAGCTTCCAGAATGATTGAATTTGGCATTGGATTTACCAGTCATATATTCTGTGTAGTCTGGATCAGGCTCTGGATTTGAGCCTTCATCTGGAACATCCACCAGGTGAGGAGCTAATAGGACACTCCCTTTAACAATAACAAACAAGCAGTCCCAAACAAAAGCTACTGTATTTATTTTTGTTTACGAAAAATTATGTATTTTTTATGTGTTCATTAGTTAAAAAACCTTTGATGCATAATAACATAAGCATTGTTCTCCTTAATAACAAAAAGCAATGTATGTAAGTGTGTATATAACATTGCATGTAATATAAAACTAAAAAATCAACAACAAAATATACAAAGTTAATAATTGAATCATTAATTGATAATTATCAATAATTCAATATATACTCTATATATAGAGAGAACAAAATTATTTGCATGTACATTTACACATATTCAACTGATTTAATGTGTACTACATTTACATTTTTAACTTTTTATTTACTCTTTATAAAAGTATAAATTATATAGTATAGAAAATTTACACAGACATTGACAAAGTATTTCCAAAAATTTTAATTCATTTTAATATTACGTTTGAATAAAATATGTAACAGAAAAGATACGAATTAAAAGTTGCTATAATTTTGAAGAACTGAATTATTAGAAATCAAAAATAAAGATTAGTCTACATTTTAAAAATTCGTTTCATTATAATTTATGGATTCAATTCTATTATTACATCATAGGAGTATTAGAATAAATTTACTGTATAAATCTAATCATTCCTTTATATAATAAAGAGGCACGACAAAGACGTGATCGATCGTGTACCTATACATTTATTTTTAAACGATATTGCATCTCATTTCGTAAGAGAAAATTTTCGTAAGAATTCGTAAAAGAAATAACTAAAATTAATTGAACTTTTAAGGCAAGTTTAATTTAAACGATTTCATGAATACTCGAAAAGAATTATGGATTTCACATCAAATGACGCAAGAAGTCAAAACACGCTTTATATTTGAAAGAATAGATCTAACATATTAAAAAGCTGGCCTTATAAAACAAGGAATTGGGTATTTTATTCGATAAGAATGTGAAAAAATTCGTATAGATAAAAAAGTAAAAGATTAAATAATGTAAAACATTAGGAAATGAAAGATAACGCAAGCGCAAGAATTCTGTATGTTCTACTACGAGTACGTCTCCGCTCCGCCATTATCATGCGAGAGGATAGATCACGGTAAAAGAAGCCATTTTCAAAATATGGCTGCCCCCTGGCAGCATAATGGCGTTCCCTCGATCAAAACAAACAACACAAACTGTCAACGAAATCTTCAATAATAAAAAAAGTCGAGAACATATCGTACAAGTACTTGGCATTCCCATAAGAAAATCACGGTATTGATTTGGAGCCCACCGGAAGTGCGTACCCACCAGTCTACACGAAGAGATACCCGTTGCAAAGATTTTCGACCAACTACTTCGGTGTGTTTCATTTAAGTTATCAAAAGGTTAGAAACAAACACGAGACTCACCATCATCAGTACCTGAAGCCCACATAGTCACCGAGAATTCGCCTTCGAGCGTCTTAATTTGCACTTGCTTCTGCTCCCACTTTCTAGCCTTCGTTTCCGAACCCATTTCCCCAAAAATCGTATGATCGGACGCTCGAAATCTCGACGCACCGCTCTTCCTGGCCTTCTTCGGACCCTTTCTCGATGGTCCAGGACTCGACTCGACATAAATATCGTTCTCTGGTACCGGGATCTGATCGTATACGCTCAAGGGATCACTGCCGACGATTTCCTCTTGCGTCTGTAGTATGATTTCTTCGCGTCCTGGCTCTGGAAGTGGTTGAAGAGCTATCATCGGTTGCCCATCCTCCCCCTCGATAGTGGTTTCCACGGTCTCGCAAGGTATTTCCACCGGTATTGTTTCTATTTCAACCTCTTGGATATCTGGTTGAATCTCCACTTCGGTTATTATGTCCGAGGACGCCATATTAATCTCCGCTGACGCCATGTTACTAATCAAAATGGCTGGCCCCCGGATACTCACGCGACAAGCGGGGCGGCAAGTTAGCTGGTCACGTGACTTGCCTCCCACCATTGCATTTGACTAAAGTGGTGTTCATTCGAAACCATTTAGAACTCAACATTTTCCTAGATTCTATTCATTTTCTTTAAAATTTTATTTTTGACTTAACACGCAAACTGTTAATTTCGATTGCAACTTGTGGTAATGTAACACCAATAACGACATTTCATGATGTATTTTGTATTTTGTAAAGTAATCGCCACTTCGATATGCTCCATATGAGAACCGTTTCGTCGTCACGTCATTCGTCACTCGGTTTCTTTTTAAAACATCGCGTTATGCCATCTTTCGGGAAACGTGAATACCATTTTCACTGGACTGCACAAGTTGAGTTTAAGTTTGTCACATCATAAATGTATTTTGTGCATTATTCACGCATTTCTCCCAACGCTTTAATTGATTACTTTAGAAGTACTCCGGTGTATCCATACAATACATAGGATTAATTAAATTATATTGCATGCACAGGTTCGAATCTATAAAATAAAAATATAGGTTATAGTAATTTGAAGTTACCTTTATCGCGATGGACTTATCGAAGATTCCGAATGACAAAAAATTATATCTTTGTAAATGGTATTTTCGTGGTAAGTAATATATATAATTAATTGTGATAATTTAATCGTTTACATAAACATTAATAAGTGTTGTGGTTATTTCATAGCTGGGTTTATTTTTCTACCGTTTCTTTGGGCTGTAAATGCAGTTTGGTTTGCAAAAGAAGCTTTTATCGTACCACATTATGAAGAACAAAAACAAATCAAAAGATGTAAGTTTTTAATAATATTATTATTATGTGAACTTATAAAATGAATCATGCTATTAATACAAGTCTAAACTGAAGATTTAATGCATTTTAGAAGAAGGAAACATAAATTCGACCTAGTGTTCTGTTTTTGATTAAATTTGTTCAAAGCATAGAATATTTATAGATGATATAGCAAATGAGTATGCATATAATATATATAGTAAACATAATTTTGTTAAATCAAATTTTCAGATGTGATATTCTCTGCAATAGGAGCAGTTTTATGGTTGGCTGGTCTTTTAGCATGGATTATTACATTTCAAATACAAAGAGCATCATGGGGTGAATTTGCAGATTCTATTAGTTACATAATTCCTATGGGTATTCCATAACAGTGTGATACAATTATCTTTATTTAATTATCGATTAGTAACTAAAGCAAACTCCAACTAAATTAGCAAATCATAGCTATCATACATTTGTCATTTTTCCTTCATTGTTTCTATTTTTAATGTTATGCCAGAGAAAGAAATTGTCTGACACCCCCACTGATGAAAAAGTAACCCACAAACAGGCTAATTTAACTGGAATTTTATTATATTTTTAATATACAAATTTAAAAAAATTATTAACTCATATAACTTAAGTAAATCACAATACTCAATATTATGAAAATACATTGTTTATTTTAGTCCACTCAAAGGAAATGTTTCTAAAACTCAATAATAAATAGGTTTTAGATAGAAGTACACAGTGCAATGTTATATATACTTTATAATATTTGAAAAAAAAAACTGAAATTGCAAATGCAGATTCGGAAAATTTATTTATTTTCATATTTATCTATTATCTGACATAACAGAATGAAATTAAACAACTCTCCATCGTTGTCTATACACTTGTATATCTCTGTAAACTAATCTTGATAAAAACTGAAACAATAAAAATTTTGTTAAATTTAAAAATATCCATTGCTGTTTAAAACCTTAACACGGAGGATATTTACCAATAAAGCCAGCATGTCTGCAATCATAAGCATGTAAAACACATTATGCCAACCAGCCCAACGCGATACTAAACCTGCTAATAATGGACCAATGGCAGCACCAATACTACCTGTTCCATCAATGATAGCAGTAACCGTAGCTAGAGCCCTAGAACTGTTTCCTAAACTAGGATGAGTTCCAAGTTCAGCAGACACGACAGTTGTTATCAAGGCATAAGGTCCATTAACTAATAGTCCTGATATTAGTAGTAACATTATGTTGATGCCTAAGCCAGAACTTCCAATGTAATCATATAGAAATAACTGTATAATAAATTATATTATGTTTATTTTATATTCTTTGTCATTTTAATAAATTAGATAGTGTAAACCACTTATAAAGTTTACAATATTTACTATTTGAGATAATACATACTGCAGGAACTGCAAATCCAAGCATAAGTGCACATGTTAATGCACTCATACCATTATAATCAGATAGAATACCAGCTGCTATTGCACCAGCGATACCACCAACATCGAATAAAATCGAAACATCTGCACTTAACGTTGCACTATAAGTGGCTGAAAAAAAATAAAAATATGTATAACACGTTCTAATATATAATAATAATACAATAAGTACTAACTTGATGCTGCAATGTACAATGGTAACCAGTATAAGAATGTATAGCTTACAAGCTTTGCAAAGAATAAGGAAAGAGAATATTCTATGACTCCAGGTATACCCATAGCCCCTATAAATCCAATTGCATTTCCTGTATGATGTTCTTGTACACGCCTATGCCTTCCTAATATTGGACTAGTTTCAGATCGTAAACATGCCACATCCTTTGAAAGTAAATTTTTATAAATATTGATACAAGTAAAGTAGAAGATATACATTCAAAGTTTAAATTTATTTGCAAGAAATACCGAAGCAATTATATAAATATTTAAGTAATATATAGAAATACATAGTAAAAGAATAGAATACATCTTCCATTAATTTAGTTACAAAAACTGCACTATTAATTATGTAGAAAACAAAGCATGCACTTACTTCAACATCGACCTGTTCACGGTAGACACATCGATAGATGAGACGCTAAATACAGCAAATGGGTTATCTTTAGTGAGCGTGTGATATGTGCAAAGACAAAAAATAAATTAAAAAAAAATATATAAGTAAATATAAATGTTTATACAGCATACTACAGAATAATTTATATTATGAAATTAAAGAGTTAAGAGGAATATAAGAGTGAAAATTAAACAAATGATTAACATAACTATCAGAAAAAGGAAAGATTGTGTTGATGCTGATAATATTTTCAAATGTAGTAAAATCTCGACTTAACGGACAAAATTTTGCGATCGTATGCCAGTACACCTGTAAGTTATTTGCCGTTATTAATCCGCTAAATCGAGGTTTTATTGTACATTATATGATATGCAGAAAAGATCTTCATAAAACTCTATTAGAGTGAAAAGTTCGTTTACATTCCAGTGCTAAATAGAGATTAATAAAATAGTGGTTATGTACATCGACCAAGACATTTCATGCTGATAGTCATACAAAAATCCTATTAATAAAAAATAGTTTCAACTTACGTCTTCAATATCATTATTACAATTTTCATAATCATCTACATCATTATCTTCATCTGAAGTGTTGTTAGCATCGAATTTTCTATATCTAGGAGGAATAGATGGAATACATCCTATATCCATAGGATTGGGTGCTAGAAATAGAAATATCATGAATCCTGTCAAACCCATTGTAGCTCCAGGTACCATAAAACTTAAACCCCAATCGGACTCCACAAACTCAGCAGCTAGTAAAGTGCCCAGAATATTTCCTAACGATGTATGAGAGTTCCATATTCCAAAAATTAAACCTCGCTTTCCTTTTCCAAACCAATTTCCAACAACCGTAACTACGCCTGGCCATCCTGACGTTTGAAAAATACCACCTGCTGCCTAAACAGAATCAATAATGAAACATATTTGTTTTAAAGAATAAATATTTGTTTGTGTGCTTACCTGAACTAGAACAAAATACCACAAACTGTGGATATTGTACGGCTTAGCAATACCAAAAAGGTAACAAGATATACCTGATGCAAGCATACCAAATGTAAGAAAATAACGTAGGTTTACCCTTTCTGCTATGAAACCACTATACACATGAATACAAACTTATTATCAGAATAGTTTTTGAAACGTTTTCATCACAATTAAGCTCACTTTAATGGGTCACCTGAGGAACATAGCTGCTGCATATGCAAACAAAAATGCTGAGTCTAACATGCCAAGCAATGCTGGTGCCTCTGCAGTATCTGTAAACAAAATTTGTTGCATGAACATAATTTTGTTCTAGTTTGATAGATGATTATTGTTGGTTGAAGTAAATATTACAGAGAATTTGTACTCACCAAATGGAGCCCAATCGCACCATGTATCTCTGTTTGTGCTATTAATTACAATATTATCTGGTGGTGATAGACTACTACAATTCAGACTCAACACATTTTTTACAACAGATATTGGTTTCCGGGTCATATGGTAACAGGTATATGCCAAATATGTAAGAGCCAAGACTCCACCTTGATGCCATGCAATTCGATTGACACGCCCATGTGGACAGCATTTGAAAATCGCACATTCTAATACTTGCAGTCCCCATGGTTCGTCTCTTAATATGTTAGTCATACTCAATAAAGTATATTTTCTCTTTTCTTTTTCTATTTAATATTGATATTGTAAGATATTGCAAAGAATAAATATATTTACTACATAAACAATATCTTGTACACTTATTTGTACTTTTTCAGTTTAATTTTTATACTTATAATCACTATATCCAATTTTGACCATATCATTTAACATTGTATGGTACATATTTTCAGTTTTATTTTAATACTTTGGGCAAAATTAACGACAATACTGTGCATCTTCTTTTTATGAATTACTAGAATTCAATAATTATTTATATTTTCATTCACAAATAATACTATTTATCAATCATAGTATGTATAAGTTCACAACTAATAGAAGACTGTTTTTTACAATACTAATAATAGGTACTACGTTATCACAATCCTGCTTCGATGAAAGACATTATGCACACTTTTTCAAACACATAGACATAACATTGATACATGTACTTTGTCTTTCTTTGTTTTCTTGATGTCACGTCTGCAATTTATTTTTTGTATCTTTTTTTCACACTGATATCTCTATTGCATTCAAAGAATTTAAACTGACAACGAAAGAATAGTTTTAGTACGAAGACTGCAAATGTTACATTAGATAAGGATCACAGTATGATTCATAACCTACAACCACCTACAACAAAGAAAACTAACACGAAACCAAACAAAGAAAGACAGTGTATTGCACATATGTTATGATACAGCATTATCAACCTTTTTTAACTGTTTTTAAAGAACCGTAAGAAATGAAACCCTATTGTAAATTTAGTGGAATGTTACTGTCTCAAGTAATAAATTATAGCACATGTACAGTAAACTCAACATATGTCAATATACTTACATATTATATATTTTTATCTCGCACATGGCTCAAATCATATAATACCGATTTCCATTCAAGGTTATTTAAATGGTTTCAGTCATATTTCCTGGAAAGATAATGGAAACAAATTTTGTTGAAAGAAATTAGCCATGAAAAATTTGAAAATAGAACGCATTAATCAAAATTACATTTTGTTAATTTTCGCTTTTAAATTTTTAGTTGTACGTCAAAGGTAACAAACTATGAAAATATCAATGAAATTTAAAAGACATATTGTAATTTCGCTTTCTTTACAATTATTTTAATAAATGAATTTTACACTAATGTTTCCATATAATTTCTGAAAAACAGTAAGTGGAATGTAATAAGTCATGATTTTGTTAATTAAATTGTAATAATGTAAATCAAGGCTAAATGTGACAATAAATATTTAATAACATAAACATGTGTATATGTACATGTTTTAATATACATATACATAATACATGTACATTACGATCTACTAAAGCCACCTAGGGAGTAACAGTGACCAATCAAGCGAGCAAATATGTAAATAATGGTCAAAAGACTGTCGAGCATTGTCAAATTTTGTTTTCATTGTAATCTTATTGTTATCAGTGCTTGTATTTTACAACTTGTGCATATAATGGTAAAGATTTAATTTATCAATTACGATGGTCGTTGATGAATACGAAATTATCGTGCAAAGTTATCCAGAAATGATACTAATTTCTGAATCTCCAGTTACATGGCAAGGTTTTTTAACAGTTTCGTGTCGATCTAATTCAGGACGAAATACTCGAGTAAAATTGAAACTAATCGTACCGAATTATCCATCGTTACACGATGCAGACATTAATTTTGGTAAAGAAATCACACTCATACGTAACATAGAGTTTAGTCAGAAGGTGAAAAATTTGATGGAAAACATAACAAAAGTGTCTTCATTTTTAAGGCAATTACAATCACTTATAGTGAGTGTAACATTTATGTAGATAACAAATTATATATATTTCATTGATAATGCTTTGTTATTTATTTTATATCTTATATTTGATGCTAAAATTAGTAACAAAAATATTTTTAAACAGAGTAGTTTTATGAACATTGCTCGCATTGAAGATGACACATATGAAGTAACAGATAATGAAGCAGTGGAAGTAATGCAAGAATTAAAAGATGCGCTTAAGGCTCCACCAGTATGTGGTACAAGTTTTTTATCCATTGTTATTTTTAAATCTTTAGACATAGTTAAATGATATAAGCATTATAATCATATTGTTATAGGGGGTTAAATTATTATCTGATAGCAATTTAAATACAATTCAATTATCATTGAAAAATGTGTCTTTAAAATTACAAAGAACAAAGCATAGACCAAATCCCTGGAAAGTTATCTATTCAGATTTGCCTGAAATATCTGCCTTTGGACCCTTTGAAAGGAATTTGTCAACATTAATTATTGCAAAGAATAAATTCAAGTTACAAGTGGAGATACTTGAAAATACTTGGTCAAATCTGAGACTGATCGATGAGTAAGCATTGTAGAGTTATTTCATTTTAACAAATATGATGTTTTAAACGTTTAATCTACAAGTTATATCACTTTTTAATGATTAGAAAGTGTTGGGTGTTGGATCCACTAAAACCAACATTTTCCCATCTTTATCGCCGAATTTACTTAACACCATCTTTATCAATGTTTATTCAAGTGGATCCCTTGAATCCTATGGACTTGCCAGAAATTAAATTTATGGGTACCGACATCGAAATTAAATTGCAAATGGACCTTCTTTCAAAGAATATACATGTATGTCGTATTCGTGAAAATATATACCTTGGCAACATTTGGTAGTTACATTTGACAGTGCAATATAATTACATAGTACATCTTTTTTCAGTATTGGAGTCCAAAACGTAATATAGTAGACAATCTAATGATGTTGTTACATATAGATACATTTCCCCCAAAAAAAGAAAAAGTATGCATAGAAGATAAAAATGCTATTGTGACTGATGAAGAATGTTGTATTTGTTTCTCTATGAAATTAGACGATGAAACTCTACCTGACAAAATATGCAGTAATCCACAATGTAGGAGACATTTTCATACACCTTGTCTATTACAAGTATGTTTTCAAATTACAAGGGAATTTTATAATCGAAGTATTAAATATTAAGATAATATTTATTAAATACTTTACATTTCAGTGGTTGCAAGCTGTTGCTAGTAATCATATTGTGTTCGGTCACATTCATGGTGCTTGTCCACACTGTCAAGAAAGTATATCGTGTTGCATTAACTCGTGAATTTATTTAAATTTTATTTCAGATAAGTTACACCGATTTTATTCAAACACATGTATATATGTATGATTCATGCATCTTGTCCACTGTTCAACAGACCTATTAAATTCATTAGTACCACATATTAAGATTAATGTTGTATTATTGATATTATCTTCAAGCATTTTAGAGATTGTTAGATTATTTAATCGACCGGATTTTATATTTATGCCATGAAGATTATAAGCATTATCTGAAACATAAAAAAACATTTTCCTACAAATATTCATTACTGTAACTTAAAATTTGTGTTATATTTCGTTGTTGCTACTTTTCCTTGAAAGTTCAGCTTCAGATTTAAAAACCATACTTGTATTTTTGTGTAACAATGTGGTGTACTAAGTATAAATTAAAGTATTATAATTTATTGGTAAGGATTTTAAGAATTGTAGATTATTTTTAAATATTTAATTGAAATTGTTATCAGTATATACATGTATTCATGTTATAGGAGTAATTAATATTTTTAAAGTTGAATTTATTCAATGATACTTAGAATATGTAACTTACTGCGTAATTGTGATATATATAATGTACATTTAAAATTCCAATAATCTGATAAGTCTTGTAATTCCTTTTTCAAAGGTATCTGTAATATATTCTGAAATCCTCCAATAAGATGAATCTTGGTTTCTTCGAGTTCATTATCTACAATTGACTTTGCTATAGGATAAACTGCTGTTATTCCAGAACCCATACTAAACATAATTATGTTCTGAAAACTAACAAATGTTATTCTATTTTTTTAGTAATTTAATGTTGTACTATGAAACAAGCTGCCATAAAGATACTAGTATATAATATGTTGTGTTTTTAACATTCTTGTATATTCCAAACCTGTTACTTTTATATTTAAAATTCCCATATGGTCCTCTGATACGAATTTCATCACCTAATTTTATATTCTTTAAATACGTATTAAATTTTCCGTTGTGGTAAAGTTTAATTAAAAACTGAATGCTGTCATCTGTCCAAGAAATTGGAGTTAATGGTTTGGTTGCATCCTTTAAATGTAACATAACATGTTGTCCTGGATTAATTAATAAACTTGCATCATTTCTTGATTTGTGTTCTGTAAGTGATGGATAATTATTATTAACAATACATCTACTACATATATATACAGATGTAATTCTAAATAAATATAAACTCATGTTTTTGTACATAATACAAGAAGTCTACCTTGATATTTCAAACAAAGTAGAATGTAACATTCGGAAACTACCGTTTTATTAATAACTACAAAGTTTTTGTATAAAAATGAGCACAGTAAATTATTTCTATTTTGTACTTTTATATTTAGTTTTTTTTTCCTTTCATATTGTTCAAGTAACTTTCTGTGTATATCAAAAATACAAGGATCACATGCATTATGACAACAATCGTCATTTGAAGGTGTTACTGGCTGACTAGTTTCGCTATCATTGGAGTTATCACTATTCATATCGTCACAACCTACTGTAGTACTACTAGCCGTGTTGAGGCAAAAATGGCAACAGTGCAGGAGTCCGGCTCAGGGCCACCAAGCTACTTTGAGTATATAGAAATGGAGGAGGAATTGCTTGGTTCTGTATAGGCCGAAAGTGTGTCCAAAGTCTGTACGAGAGAGAAAGGTATAGAGTGATATTTGTCCTCTCTGCACATGCGTCAACATCATACCTGCACTCTTTGTATACATATATCTATGTATAGAAACCCTACACTTCAGTTTTATGAATTGTTACAATAGATCATTTTAATAGAAATGTATACTCAATATACGAAATTCTCTAAATCTGTATACTGCATAAAAAAAAACAATAATATGCTTTATGTATATACACATATATTTATATTCTAATATAATGGAACTTATAATTCCTTGGCATCTGTTATTGATTTTAGCTGAGATAAACAGTAGTTGGATTCCGTAAAGATAATATGCGCATATTTTTTACAATAAACGTTACATTTATTGTGGATAATGAATGCATCTACTTTTTATAAACACAGCCCGCCAATGTAACCTATAGAATGGCATTCATAATGTATTTGATGCATGCGCAGAGAGGACAAATATCATTCTATACTGTTGCGGAACGCGTCGTGTGCGGATAGGGATTTTCTGTCGTGGGTAAGGTGCCCGTGGAGCGCTGAACCGCTCTGCCTGGAGAGACGCGTGAAATAAAAATTCAAAGTACTTTTAAGGAAAAAGTAATGTCGTTTATTCAGTCGACTCGTTTGATTTAAATCTTTACTTAGTTCGTCACCAGAGGTTCGATTACGATTGAACTCTCCGGAAAAATCCTCGCTCGATCTGCTGCTTCTCTCCCTTCTCCGGAAGATTCTCGATCCTCTCTTTGGGTTGTCCTGGTCCAATCAGGGGTTGCGCCCTACTCCTTCTATCGGTGATCTTCATCGATCTGGGATCCACCCCCGAGTCGAGTGGAGGTGGGAGTCGCGCGCCCATGTTTCTGCAGGGCTATATGTGAAAAGAGAAAGCGCGGAGGTCTAGAGAGAGAAAAAACGCGCCAGCGAGACACCGCAACCCTTAAGGAAATTTATTACCCTCTTGAAGAAGTCGCCGGAAACCCGAACCGAGGTACAGCGCGAGTCTGTTATTTTCAAGGAGCTTACGAGATGGAACGAAAGCTAACTCGACTCGAATTCTAAAGAAATGCATTCCAACGGAAACGGAGATTCGACACGGCCTATAATGAATCTATCAAGTATTTTCAGCGAACATTCCCTTTTCTTTCCTGACTTTCGACTTTACCACGCTCGATCACCCACGTTGAATGTTTTAACAATGTATATACGTGGCGGTTCGTTGATTCAATGCGTTAATCCATTTGAATTCCGCTCCTAATTTGAATATAAATATATACTACATGCGGTAGTGTTTAAGCTATTCCGCGTTGTGGCATTACATGCCATGAAGCTAAATTCACGTGATAGCATAACAATACCTTTCTCTCTCACACAGACTTTGGACACACTTTCGGTGCTGGCAGTCCTCCTCCATGTCTATACAGGGTGTTAACAAATATGTAGGACATTTATTCAGGATCACGTCTTCATACCAGTACAAATTGAAAAATCTGTTACCATTTTGCAATCTGAGGCTTCGTTGTTGAGATATAAGCGATTGAAATTTACAGGTGGACTTCTGGCGCAGGCTGTTTAAATCCCTGTCAGTTGAACGTGCGGTCGCACATGGACGCACTCACACACGAAAAAGACACACCGATGCACGCGCACTTGTTTCATTCCTCCGACGCCGATGGCACTACAGACGCTACAAGATAACAAAATACCGTTATCTTTTTAACGATTCTTTTAACCTGCAAAATATAATATTTATTTTCTTTGCTGCTTCAGTAGCTTTAAACTCTTGCTTTCCGTAGTGATGTAAAAGTACTCGAGTCTTAAAATTTTCAATTATTTTACTAAAACAAAAAAAATTAAACCATTAATAAATTAATGTAACTAATAATTAAATATGAAAAAGATTTTCAAAGGCTACAAAATGATATATAACACTTGCATACAAAGTAATTTTAACGACTTCAGAATATTGCATAATCTGAAACAACTTAGAAAACGGAAGAACTTTTTATTCACCCTAATAACTTTACACTTTACACCACATCTCAATCGCCTTAACGACATTCATCGAGTATCGGCAGCAACTCATCCGAACTACGATCTCTTACGAACTCGTCCGAACGAGTTACGAGTTACGAGCCGGGGGAGGTAGTAGAGCAGCTCGAGTCTTATTGTGCTCGGGCTGCTCGGGCTGCTCGGGCCGCCCGACACGCCCGGGCCGCTCGAGACTTCCCATGTCTCGAGGACCCGCTCGAGCCCCCTCGACCTTATCTTAGCCCGATTGATCGCGCAGGGTCCGATTCTCGAGCGGGGCCCGATTCTCGAGTCGGCCTTGCACACTCCTAATCGAAAGACATTGACGCGGCCGCTTAGTGCGTAGCCTTCGCTACCACGGCCGCTCCAACGGTATACGCGCGCTCTGATTGGTCAGTGTTTTCCGTTAATATCTCCTAAGGAAAAAGTTGTTCGAAATCATCTCTCGAACCACCCCTTTCAAGGTGTTACAACATTTTTGGGACATCCTGTATATATTCGCTTTTGTTACTCCAGCTCATTTTTCTTTTACTCTATTCAATTAAAAAAGTGATAATTAGGCTATTTATGTAGAACTTATAGAAACGAAGGGAACCACAGGCTTGGAGGTTGTTCGTTAACAAATTGCAGCAACTGTTGTAAAATGTTTATCCATTTTCATTACAAGGTAAGTTGTCGAAATCTGAATTGTCAGGTACCTTTATTCATACAGATGTTACGAGCCAGGGCGATAGCGACGCGCGTGTGAGCCCTACGAGTGGGTTGAATTCAAGAATCGAAGAAGATACGATTAGTCCTGTTTATTTCAATGGATCCAAAGATTGGAGTTGAGGATTGAGGATGGAGTAGAAATCGCAGACGACTCTGACGCGAAGTCAGATAGCTGCTGGGAATTGGTATCTCCCGGTAAAGGGTTACCGTAGGATCGGTATCTCCCATACTGCGCGGGCTGCTCCCGTCCGGTGTCAGCGTCATCTGCTATGCAGACGACACGCTGATTATCGTGACTGGACACATCGGGACGAGGATCATTCGTTTGGCGGAAATGGCGGTAGCCATCGTCGTCGCCAGGATCCGGGCACTGGAACTGGAGATCTCGCCAAAGAAGACGGAGGTAGTCATGTTTCACGGACTGCCTCTGTCGCGGCGGGCGCCCCAGGCTTGGATCCGAGTTGGTGACGCCCACGTCCAGGTGGGCGAGACGATGAGGTACCTCGGCCTCGAGCTGGATAGTCGCTGGCGCTTCGAGGCTCATTTCGACCGCCTTCTCCCCCGAGTCCAGGGCGTAGCGACCCAATTGGGTCGTCTGATGCCCAACCTCGGGGGTCCGGAAGAGAGGGTGCGCCGCCTTTACGTGGGGGTGGTGCGGTCAATGGCCTTATACGGGTCACCCGTTTGGGCCGGCGACATGATGGCCCGTCGGCGCAGCCGGATGCTGCTGCGCCGCGTGCGAAGGCACATGGCCATCAGGGTCGCGAGGGGATACCGCACCATATCCCACGAGGCAGCAGCCGTCCTGGCAGGGGTAGTGTTTGATCTCCAGGCGGTGGATATATATCGGCGTCTGCAAATCCTCCGCCGGAGTGGAGCCATCCCGCCGGATGGTGCGGTCGAAGAGTGGAGGCGTCTGCAAATCCTCCGCCGGAGTGGAGCCATCCCGCCGGATGGTGCGGTCGAAGAGTGGAGGCGTCGAGCCCGACGGCTCGCCCGTGAGAAGTGGCGGCGCGAACTCTATGAGAGTGGCGCCGCCCGCCACCGAGCCGTCGGGGCGGTCCTGCCAAGTCCTGGTACTGGCTCACGTAGGTGCTCACCGGACATGGCTGTTTCGGTGAGTACCTGCAAAATGTGGGTGCGGAGGCGACAGCTATGTGCCACCAGTGTGGGGCCGATGTAGACTCGGCCCAACATGCGTTGGAGGAGTGCCCGGCCTTCTCGGCGGAGAGGCGGGCGCTCCAGCAGGTTGTTGGTTGGGACTTCTCGCTTCCGGCTGTCGTTGCGTCGATGGTCGGGGGCGAGAGGTCCTGGAGGGCGGTGTCCTCGTTCTGTGAGGTCGTCATATCGCAGAAGGACGTACAACTGCAGAGTGCACTTCAGTAAGACTAGACTCCACATTCCAAGGGGTACATAAAATAAATGAACGCGAGCTTCGAAAAGAACGGGTGTGCATACGTAACACAGAATAGATCCATACCACTAAAGTGTTTTTAATTTAGACTTCTTATGTAGAGCTTCTGGAAATGGAGTCATTTTCTCATTTCATTATTAACATTAAAATTTCTTGCAGCAAGAAAACAAAATTGCAGATATTTATAATTATTTATAAATTGAACAAATAAATGTTTGATGAACGAAATGAACGAAGCATTGAATAGAGTAACATAAAGAGAGAGGGGATAACAAAAGCGAATATATATATTTCATATAATTTATTAATTATACTCTATTCAATTAAAAAAAATAATAATAATTTAGACTTCTTATGTAGATTTCACAGAAATATCAATTTTATTTTTATAAATTTAAAATAGATTCTACATAATAAATGATTTCTAGCCGCCACGTTCGCCACGTGCGCCGCATCCGCCACGCCAGCCACGCCTGCCACGCCAGCTTTGGCCACGGCATTGTAATATAACAATCGACTTCAGAGCCGCATATTGATTTATGAGGACCCTTATCATGTCCCATCCTTCGGAGTTTTGGGCCCTCATATTGTAATGTATTGTAATGTATTGTAATGTGAATGTTGGATAAATGTTTATATTTAAACCACTAGATATGTTTGTATGTTTTATAGTTGTCAGTTATGTTTATCAAGTTGTGTTAGTAATTTATTGATTAGTCATTCAATTTGTATTGTGATTTGATTTTGTGTGATATATTGTGTGTTGTCTTGAAATTTTGACAGTTTTCGCCGAACCTCTAAATAAATATCCTTACAATATGTTCTTATATACGCTTTACCCCGCTTCGTGCGTGGCGGGGCATATGCTCTGTAATTAGTAGAAAATAAAATTATTGGTAAAATATCGTACAAGTATATAACTCTTTATAATTGGGGTTGCCAAGAAGAGCCGTAAAGAGACGGCAGTTATTTTGAATCAGACGCACCGCCTGGGGAGAAGTGGCAGTATGAGGGGTGACATTGCGCGGTGGTGCGGTCTGACAACGGATAGCAAGTTAGTGTCGCAAAGGGGAACGAAATAACAGAGAAGGACCCACCAAGTTTAGAAGATACAAATATATTTCAAAGTGTGCAATTTCATGTAAAAATTGCAACAGCAATAAAGGTGATTTAAGTAGTCATTAAATGATCATAGTTAAAAATTTTAAGTGCATAATCATCAATAAGTGCTTAAATTGTTTTGTAAATCTACATGTAATTGCACACTTTCAAATGCATTTGTGCCTTCTACATTTTGTCATTCCCTATCTTTTATCATTTTGGTCCCCCTTGCGGTTTATTATCAGTTGTGGGACCGGAGGCCTCGCTGTGAGGCCGGACCCCCGCGCATTCTCACCCCACTTACTGCCGCTTCTCCCAGGCGGGGCGTCTGGTTCAAGATAGCTACCGGCTCTTCGTGGAAACCCATGGTCTATGTATTTACGTTGTGTTCCTGGGGCGGGAGGCTGTGCAGGTGGTGGCTACATGGGAAAACGGGCAGGAACATATAATAGAACGTGTAATTGTTAAATTTGAAGTAATGGATAGAGCATTCGTTGTTAGAAAACAATTTCCGATTTGCCTCAGCTATGGTATAACAGTTCACAAAAGTCAAGGGCTAAGCTTGCAGAATGCTGTCATAGAAGCAGGTAATTTAATATTTACTTGTGGGTAAATTTACGTTGCTCTTTCTCGGGTGACCACATTACAAGGACTGCATCTTATCAATTATGATTCATCTTCCGTAACGGCACAAGAATCGGCTATAATAGAGTACAATAGATTGCGAAAGAAATGTAGACCTGATCTTATGACTATTTCAATATCTAGAAACCGTGTTCGCAATGTTCGTGATGCTGTTTGAGCACTACCTAATTACATATCTGAATGTCAGAGTACCAATGATTACATTGTGGATACCACTCAGTACTACGTAAGAGGTCTCCCGAATCCAATGCATGTTATATTGTTCATTCATAAGAGAAAACTTATTTTCAACTGAACAAGCTGAACATGTTATAAAAGTCTTTATGGATCAATATAAATCGTCGAATCAAAATCCAAACATTAAATCATTACGGCAATTCGCGGGAGAAAAATACGCTTACAAGCAGCTACACGATGCAGCTGAGTTTATTACCTCTCTTTGTGATCGTGAGATTCTTATTAAAACTGCAGTAGGACACGAAATGGGGGAAGACACGGGTAATGCAGCGAGGTGACATTACCGGCAAAAATGGGTGGAAAAAGGGGTCCGAGACATTTCGTTTTTCGTCCTTATATGAGAATATTTGAGGCTGAATGAGGGCTCATTCGAAAGAGGAAGGTTCAATACAGCACGCTCTGGTCATGATTTAACGAGATCTTGTTCGTATCTAATAATATGAGTGTCCAAAGTAGAGCAAACATACGATAAAATACACCTGCAGAATCCAAACATTTTTAGGCCACTAAAAGAGTTTTATGGCTCAAATGATGACCAGAGCGGGCTGCATTGAATCTTCCTCTTTCGAATGAGCCCTCACTTAGCCTCAAATATTCTCATATACGGACGAAAAACGAAAAGTCCTGAAATTATTTCCAAAGACGAGTTCCACCATTTTGACGATAATGCAGAGCAAGTCACATACCAAATTTAGTTCAGGAAATCGGTATGAGATGGTGCTTACTAAGAACGACCGCTAACATGAATACATTGATCGATACATTGCGACGTTGTCATTCTGGCATAACAGCGTCTATCTTTTCCCTACGCTGCGCTGTTGCCATTTTACTGAAGCCGATATATTCTTACATTTGCCGACGTCGACAGAGCATAGGAACAGACAGCGGAAAAAGAGGAACATTTACAAGCCTAGTATCATAACCAATTGTCAGAACAATATCGTGTTTGGTCTCATTTTAATCAGGAAAAGCTCACCAATATGTTAGTGAAATTTGTATTTAAAAAAAATTAACAATAAAAAAGTTTGTTTGTCACATTATTGTCTCACAGATTAGTAGGCATTTAAATTGTTTACGATCACCTCGACTCTCACAAGGAATATTTTTTAGGTATCCGCCTCAGATTGTTTTGATTTTTAGATATGTTTTAAAGGGCCGAAAAAAAATATACGTATTTTTTTATTTTGGCCTGTTTTCATATTTGGGGGATGAAACGACCCCCTAAAGTTTCAGCTGCAATAGGTTATCTCCGAAACTATTATGAAAAAGTTTCATGGTTTTCTATCTGCATATAAAATCTAAATTTTGTAAAAAAATTAATTTGTTTATAATAAAGAATTTGTTTATAACATTATTTTAAAAGTAATCACAGTTTATATAATAACTAAGAAGAACATAAATTTTTTCTGAATCTATTGATATATCGTATACTATGTTTGCCTCTTACATTCTTGGGCATTAATATTATACGTACGTACACCCTCGTTCATAAATATGTGGACACGTACTACATTCGATGAATAATTAATATACATCGTAAATTATTACTATACAACTTTTGTTGCTAAATTCTATATTGGATGTATATTTAACAACATTTAATTATATTAAATGTTTCGACTGCCATATTTAATTTTATAGCGTAACTATGGGATCGTTTAGATAGAAAACTTCAGAAAGAATGTTCAATATATCAAACACATTTATAGCGAAATATTAAAAAATAAACGAGATAATATTACTTCGGATACAATGAAGAAAGTAATAGTATCTCAATTTGGTAAAAAAAAAATATTAACATTATCTAGTTATCTCTAAAGCTTGTGACAGGGCAGATGTTTCTTCCCGTCACGAAAGCGCCCTGACTTCGGAAGGGCCTCGCTCCCTCCTCGTCGGACACCCCAGTTCGGAGGTGGTCCGCAAGTATGGAAGGATGAGTGTTCCGCGGCGTATTAAGGACCCCCTTTTGTTTGCGCTCCCCCTCGTACTCACGATCCACCCCGCGTCTTCGTGCAAGCGCGGCAAGTCGTCGGTCGCGGTGTTCCCGAGGTCCCCAGGACCCCAGCTCGGCCACCACCAGGAGGACTGACCACCCTTGGAAATACGCACCGCTACCATCGCCCTTTGGAGCTGTCACGGGGGGAAGACGTTGCCGCAAGGATGCCATGGTGGTGACACACGTAAGGAGCCCCTACAACCCCTGGGTGGGGTGTAACCGTGTTAAAATTTAGTCTCTTGATTGACACTAAATTTTAACTTCAGCTCGGATGTTTGGAGTAAATGGAAGAAATTGAGTGCTCGTGCCTCCAAGTGCTGGATAGCGAAGTGTTCTGAGAGGTGATTAAAGAATTTGGAAACTCTGATATATCTGGTAATTAAGGAAATATACTCTGTCAAATTTAGTAACGACGGATATCACGATGATTTCGTGGAGAGCTGAATTTATAAATATACAGGGTGTCCCAAAAGTCGGGGAGGAGCCGGAAATGGGGGGTAGCTGAGACGATTCTGAACAACAATTTCCTTTGCAAAAATGTCGGATGGGGCTTCGTTAAGGAGATATTAAGCGAAAACCCCGACCAATCAAAGCGCGCGTAGACCGTTCGAGCGGCTGCGGTAGCGAAGGCTACGCGCTCGACGTGCATCGAAAGACATTGACGCTGCCGCCTAGCGCGTAGCCTTCGCTACCGCGGCCGCTCGAACGGTCTACGAGCGCTCTGATTGGTCGAGGTTTTCTCTTAATTTTTCCTTAACGAAGCCCCATCCGACATTTTTGCAAAGGAAATTGTTGTTCAGAATCGTCTTAGCTACCCCCCATTTCCGGCTCCTCCCCGACTTTTGGGACACCCTGTATATGTTCCGTCATACTTGACGACGACTAGTATTACAATGAGTTCGCAGAGGATATAAATATATATATATGTTTGGTCTATACAGATATGAAACTAGAGACACTCGTCCGTTGATTTATCGCAAATTAACAATATTTTGAAATCAATGTTATCTATGGCAACGTGAATAACGGGACTGGCACGCTTTATCTATCAATGCGAATATGATAGGGCAACGATTGCGAGATATACCTTAGGAAAACCCAAAGTTGGTTGTACAAAGACGTCTGAATGCCTATCCGCATTCACACGAAATTGCACGTGTTTTCTTAAGAGACTGCTACGCCTGAAACCGAATACACACGGTTTGGAGAAGTGGTGAGCGCGTTCAGGATTCATTTCGTGATCAAATGCACGATTGTGGATTTGTCGCAGCACCTACCCACTCGGCCGATTTCTCGGAGGAGATGTTCAGGTTCTCCGGTGACGGACGCCTGATTTCCACAGTGCGAATCCGATCGTGTTCGTAGCTATCAACGTGATTGACGGTTTGTCGCAGCACCGTTCCACCCGGCCGATTTCTCGGAGGAAGTGTTCAGGTGGAGACTTGTATGAAGCCGAAACCAGGTTGTGACACCTAGGAGTTCACCAAAGGGCACGAGTGTGAGCTATTGGTGTTCTCCGATGACGGACGCCTGATTCCAACATACGAATCCGATTATGTTATCGATTGCAAATCGCGCTTACGGATTTTTCGCAGAACCTTCCCACTCGGCCGATTTCTCGGAGGAGATGTTCTGGTGGAGACGTGCACGAAGCCGAAATCAAATTATACACCTAGGAGTTCACCAAAGGGCACGAGTGTGAGCTATAAGTGTTCTCCGGTGATGGACGCCTGATTTCAACAGTGCGAATCCGATCGTAATTTCCGCGGAATCCTACTGTGACAACTTACCCGAAAACGCTCACCTCTCACCCGTTTCCTTCAGCACAAGACACAAACTCGCTCTCGTTGCATACCTTCGTGAATTTACTGCTTTTGACTACTACGTGGTCACGCCGGATTGGGCGTCGTTACAAATCACAATGCAGCAGTGCCACGGCTCGGTTTGTGCTTGTGACCCCTCGGTTTGAGGCGCGTATGCAACGAGAGTAAGTTAGGCGGTTTGACTAAGTTACTTGATCGATTTGATCACTCGATTGGATATCGGTTTTCGCTGAAGGAATTGTACGTGCTGTCGCGGTCGCTTCCAAACGTAAAGTGGCAGTCCTAGTTCTCGCGTCGATCTCCCTCGATCGGATATCGGGGATCGATGCGCATGCGTGTCAGATGCCGCAACTATCCCGAATTCTCCTCTTCGCGAAGAAACGGAGGATTCAGGCCTTCCATGAGTGGGGATCGCCCCTTAATCGTCTATGTGGTTATATGTAACCAGCACGGTTACAGGGGAGAGCCGCGAGCCGGCGACGAGAAGAGCGCGACGATCGATATGTGATCGATTTTGGGAGGACATTAATTAACGGTTAACCCCGAGGCAAGGCGGAACACGAGCAATACGCGAGCGAGCCGCCCTTTTGTTTCCTAACTCGAGAGAGAGTTTTGCTTATTCCGCGCGTGTGTGTGTGGGTGCGCTTCCACGCCGTCCCCAGTAGAGGACATCAAGAAGACCTTGGATCTTACGACCTGCAAAATTCAGGTAGGGCCCACTGGTTGGGTTTTCCTTTGTGGCGTACGTGTGTGCGTAAGCGCGGATTGTGTGTAAGTGTCCGCGAACGTGCTTCGGAGCACCCTTTTCGTCCGCGACAGAACCATCACCGGAGGCGAAACCCGTTGGAGTTCCCTCCGTCCGTTTTGCGAATCTCCCGCGTGATCTTGCGCGGCTTGAGGACGCGCCGCGTTACGAAGGAATGGGCCTCTTCGAAATGCAAGACCGTTAATTACCGACGATGTCTTCTTTTTCTTCTTGTATTTTCATTCTAGGGTGGACTATCTCTTTGCGAGGGCCTCGTAGAATAAGTCGCGCCGGCTTTTCCTCCGGTTTTCCAAACGTTGAGTTGTACTGGGAATTCCGCGCCGCGTCTCTTCTTCGGCGCGTAGTCGCCACACATTTTTCCTCGACGGTCTGTGTTCGGCGGAATCCCTTTCGTAGCTTTCGGGTAAATAAAAGTTCAATTAAAACATACGCGGATCAAAGTTATTTCCTTCCCTTCAACCTCCCCTGAGTTTCGCTCTCCTCTAGAGCAGCCGGAAGGACGAAGGTAGCGGACACGTGCACTTGGCACTGGCGCCCAAATTTCCTAAAAAGAATTGTCCGTGGAAATTGTGCGACCGAGTGTGTCGAATAGCGGCTTTCTCGGCTGCCCACAGGAGGTCCGTCACAAAATTGGCGCCCAACGTGGAGCCCAGATTAAAACTTTGGTCGAGGGACGCAAACGTTTCATTACCTAACGTTTTCTTTTCAAACGACGGTTGATCGGGTTGATAGAATCGTTGCTTCACGAATGGTCGGTTTGAACGACCGTGGTTGTTTTTCTGGCCGATAGACAACATTACAGGTGTGAACACGCAGTACCCCGTTTTGTTTCGCCTAACCGGCAACGTCCTCGCCACGAATAAACATCTCAGCGTCCAAGGGCAATTTCGTAGGACATTTGAATACATGCGATTACCGGTATGTCGAAGAGGACACAAAGCGAGTCGGAACGAGCGCGTCGCAATGAGGCGCACGGACAAAAGAAGGACGCGAGACAGGAGGCTCTTCGCTTTCTCCGACGGCAATCCAATTGCGATCTTCTGGTGGCAATGGACGTAATCGGTCTCCAGACGGATGGCCCCTATGAGGATCTCCGTGACCGGTTCGTCCGATACCACCTACGTCAAAAGTTCGGACCTCACGCGACCACGTGGAACCCGTTAAGGGACGATGACCCCGTGCTCCACGAGTCCCTTACCGCCGTACTGGAGAAGAGCCCCCGATATTTAATGATTGTTGAGGACTACGAGGCATTATTGGGGAAAAAGCTCCCAGTACGACGGACCACGGGTCGGCCGGTCGAACCCCTCGCGGGACCACATCCGTCAAGCTTAGAGACCCCGCGAGGCTCCTTTGGGGCTCCCCTAGCTGGCTCCTCGCGAGGTTGGTCCGAAGCAGCTGCGTGATTACCCATCGGTCAAGCGGCAGGCCGGTGGAGGGACTCCGTGAGCTTTTTCGGCTCCCCGGCCCTGGAGGATCGCCAACTGCAGGCGACTCCGCGAATTCCGCTCGCGACCGCGGGAACGGGTCGTGGATATTCGTCGCGACTAGAATCCGATGAGAGGGAGGACAGCGACGCGTCGTCGTGGGCTCCTCCCGCTCCCGCGGTGGATCGACTATCCGCACCCCTCTCGTCGAGGCCGGTACCGACGCCGAGAAGACCAAGCGATCGCGCGATATGAAGCGACGAGACGCGGCGCAAGAGAAGGGAGATGTAACGGAGAAGGAACGCGCGAGTGCGACGCGCCGAGCTACTTCCCCGACTCTCCTGATGGCAGACGTCATCTGTCGACAGCATACACAGCCGTACGACGGAGATTGACGTTAGCGAGCCCGCGTCGTATGCGAGCGTAATCAAGAATGCGTCACCGCGGACGCTTAGAAGTCGCGAACGCGAAATCGGAAACCGCGCTCAACCTCCAAAACCCTCGCGAGGCACTGACATGTAGTATTTAGTTGCGTTCAAATCCGCTTACGCGGAAGTCGCGTACCTTCATACTTTGAGTAGAATACCGGCTATACTAATGTGCTTGATGTTCGGGCCGTCGTCGCCTTCGGAGGACAACAACGGTGATTCCAACTGCCACCTCGAGTCCAACCCAATCCAGGAACATCCGACGTTCTATGAACGAACGGATGGGGCTTGCTTCCCGGGCCGAGGGAGCTACGACCGAAGCCTGACATTCTCCCAAAGAGATCGATTTTTGTTGTCGTGCCATGTAAGCAAACACACGATCCGCTATCACCAAGTCCACCGGTATCGTTCCGACGATCACAGCGATCGCATCGGTCGATATTGTCCGATAGGCCTTGGTGACGCTAAGAAAGACCCTTCTCTGTGCTTTGGCCAGAGTAGATTCAGCCGCGACACCGATAAGGTCCGCCCAGCCCGCAGCAGCGTAAGTTACGATCAGAACATAGCTCTATGTCCGACTCCCTACTTCGATTTCGCAAGTCTAGCCAACGCATACAACGTTTGGGTAGTCTTGGAACTCAGATAACTAGCATGAGAATTAATCTTCATTCCAGAGTCGATATGAACTCCAAAATACCTTATGGTCGTCTTGTAAGTCACACTCCCCTCTCCAATCTTTACCACAGGGGGTCTTGCACTATCCAGAGAACTTTTCAAGAGCACCATTTCGGTCTTTGCCGCCGAAAGTTCTAATTTCTCTTTGGCGGACTAAGTGGAAATAGCATCGGCGACATCTGCCCTTTACGCTGTAACTCCAATCTCGCATTGTCAGAGACAATAACGAGAAGGTCGTCCGCGTAGGCTATGGTTCGCAGAACCCGATGTTAGTAAGAGTTTGAAGGAGCTCGTCGAAGACTAAGTTCCAACAACTCGGACCGAGAATGGATCCCTGCGAGCAACCCTTGATGACGTTCTTCTGCATGATGCCATGTTTGGAAACCATAGTAACCACACGACCAGCAAAGTAATCCACCATCAGGTTGTAAAGATTTTGAGGACACCCGCGGCGTTTCAGCTTTTCGAGTATGCTTGGCCACCAAACATTATCGAAAGCTCCGGAGATGTCGAAGCTGAGACCCAAGACATACTTTTCCTCACAGGCGGCGACCAACTCCCTCAGCAGGACCAACGCATCTTCCGTCGATCTGCCAGGGCGGAAACCAAACTCTCTGTCGGAGCAGTATGTCGAATTTAGTAACAAATCTTTCAATCTTAAGATCATAAGGTTTTCAAGGACCTTCCCCAAGATTGAAAGTAGGCATATTGGCCTGTACGATTTGACCTCCGTCCCCGGCTTGTCGGATCCTTCTAAGATAGTCCGTATGGACCCGATCTTCCAGTTAACGGAGAAAACTTCCTGGGACAGACACCCATATAGAGGCGAAGTAGACCGCTCTGGATGGAACCATAAGCGCGTTTAACTACCTCGACCTCCACCCGGCCCGGCCCAGGACACTTGCCTCGCTTTAGGCTCGAGATCGCGTCTCCAACCTCCCTTCTAGTGAAGACAGGGCAGTCCTCCGTCGAAGGAGGAGTGACGGACTCGCGTCTGATGTTTGCCTGCTCCGGGGTGTCCTCCTCAGACTAATCGTCCGGGAGTAACACTGCAAGGAGCTGCGAAGCAGTGGAGTTCCAGTCTAGTGTATAGCCTTCTGGCGTTCGAATGTTAGAGACCGCAATCTCAACACGTAATTTCGTGGCGATCTTGTGAACAAGACCCCACGGCTTTTCGTTCCTCTGCTCGGTAACAAAGTTCTTCCAACTTTGAAACTTTGCAGCGGGCACTGCAGCGGAAGAGCCAATCCGCACACTTTGGTAATCGGAATGCTTTGCCGCTCTTCTTCCTGGGTCTCTTTTTCACTGGACCTCTGGAAAGCACGTCTCATACGATACACGTGCTTCTTCCTTCTAGTTAATTCAGATGTCCACCAAGGGACTGATTTTGAGTGCCACTGCTTGGGACGCATGGACGCATCGCACGCATCGAGGATCGATTTCTCGACCTCTTGTGCTAGGTGTTCGATAGCCCCTCGGTCCTCAGTACCGTGGGGGAGATACCGCATAGCAGATGACACCCGGGTCCGGGGGGAGGACAACCCGCAGCACCGCGTCATACGTAAGGTTTCCAGGAGCGGTCCGAGGACCGATCCCTGTGGAACCCCGCGGCGTGTCTCCCTCGTGTGCACAACCTGTTACCGGCCAGTAAATACCACCTCCCTGGCGCGGAGATAGTCCCAAACCACCTCCAGGAGATAGGGGGGGCACTTGGAAATAATCCAGCGCCACCGCTATCTCCCTCCAGGGCAGGGGGTTGAAGGCGCTGGATATATCCAACGACACCACGATCAACACCCGGCCCCGAACGACAGGCCTTTCCCGGAGGAGACGTAGACGCTCTAACGCGTCCATCGTTGAGCGCCCCCTCCGGAATCCGTACTGGCTGTCGCTGAGGTCGGGACCACCGCGCGACAGATGCTCGAGGAGGCGGGCAGCTATGATTCTTTCAAAAAGCTTGCCCGCCTCGTCAAGCAGACACTGCGGGTTTTCCCCCTTTCTGGAGGAGAACCAGGCACGCTTTCTTCCACACACTGGGGAAGGTCCCCCGGCGCAGGTTAGCGTCCAAGACGCTCCTGTAAGCTGGGCTGAGGACACTCAAGGCCAGAGACAACACGCCAACGGGAACTCCATCTGGGTCAGGTGCTTTCTTGCCCTTAGCCCGGAGTCCCCGTATGGCCTTGGACAACTCCACCTCCGTGATCCGGAATTCGTCCGACCACTGAATGGTCGGACTCGGGGCGCGTCCCAACCCTCATTTGCAACGTGTCCTGGATCCACACAACCCCCTCTTCTGCCCCGCGCTCCCTGGCCAGAGGCCAGGCGGAGCCGATAATCACGGCCCTCAGCAAATCCTCGCCTAGTCGCTTCAGCGTGCATCTTGACGCTGAAGGGATGCCACGTCGGAGGGGGGTGTCCGCTGGCGGGTCCGAGACCACTGCCACGTCCATAAGGACATAGCAGTGGTCCGACAAAGTTTCACCATCCCAGACCCGCCAGTTGGACACACAGCAAGAGGCGGCGGCTGACGCAAACGATACGTTCACGATGGACCAGCCGTTCCTCCTCACGCACGTTGGTACGGAGCCCCGGTTTAATAACCGGAGCTCCATCCCCTCCGCCCAATCCTGTAGCGCTCCGCCTCGGGAGCTGGTCCCCGGGTTACCCCACGCGGTGGACCTCGCATTGAGGTCCCCGAGAACCAGCACCGGACCGGCCATGTAGGGGACTAACATAGCCCCCAGCCGGTCCAAAAACCTCTCGAGTTCGGCAGCACTACAATTGGGTGAATTGTAGCATCCAGGGAGTAGGAACCTTCCCCATTTCACCAAAACCATCCCCCTGCCCCGTTCGACCACAGTACAGGGGGGAACAGTCGCCGAGTGGCGATGGTACCACACCGCCTCGAGGCCCTCCTCGTCCCCGATCCAGTGTGGATGGTCGGGGACTCGGTAGGGCTCTGAGGCCACCGCTAGGCCCACCGGCCACTCCGCCAGGCAGTAGACCATGAGGTCCTGCGCCCGGCGGCAGTGATTCAGGTTGGCCTGCAATATCCCGAGGGAAGCCCTGTGCGCCATTTATAGGCTGTCACAGGACCTCTCTCAGACGGCTGCGTGGGTGGGGGGAGGGAAACCACCTCCCCCGATGTCACGGCCTCCACCTCCATCGCAGCTGACACAGAGGGGGTAGAGGGGAGTGTAGCGTCCCCTCCGCCTCCCCGAGCTGCCGTAGAGGGTGGCGCCACACCTGCCACCCCCCTACGGCCCTTCTTTTTCTTTAGGAGCGAGGAGCATGGCGTGCTCACCGCCCCAACTCCGCGTAGACTGCGCAGTGCGGGGTCCCCCGGCACTCGGCTTTGTGTGTGGTGCTCCCGCACCGGTAGCAGTGCCCGCTCCGGTCAATCGTCGCAGTGCACCGCTGCCGCACATGCCCTACGGCAATCAAGCGTCGACCTGCCCTCGCGGAAACCGTATTGGCAGTCCGCCAACTGCAGACCACCGTCGGACAGGCCCCCCGACAGGCGGGCAACGAGCACACGCTCAAAGAGCTTGCCCACCTCGTCGAGGAGGCAGATCGGCCGATACGCCGAGGGCGAATCCGCGGGCTTGCCCTTTTTCGGGACAAGGACCAGCTTCGCCTGTTTCCAGGCCAAGGGAACCCGCCCTGACTCTAGGCAGCCGTCGAACAACCGCCTGAATCGGGGCCCCAGGACGCGCAGGGCCAACGCGAGCGTCCACCCAGGGATACCGCCAGGCTCCGGTGCCGTGTTTCAGGCCACCATGTGCCTGACAGCACTCACGAACTTCCCGTCAGTAACCCCCAGGCCGGCAGACCAGTTACTCGCCTCCGCCGGCAGGAGTGACCGCGGGCCCTCCTCCGGGTGTACCGGAAAGAGGGTATCCACGACACGCTCCAGAACAGGGTGGTCGAGGGACTCCGTGACCGGAGGGGCGGCCGGGCGCATGCAATCCAGCACAATGCGATAAGGCCGCCCCCATGGATCCTTGTCCAGAGTCCCGAGGAGCTCACCCCAGGCGCTCGCCTTGGCTCTCCTGATGACGCGCTGGAGGTCCACCGTGGTTAGTCGATAGACCTCATACAGCCTTGCTTCCTCCGCCAGGTCGCGGTTGCGTCTACGGCAGGCCCTCGTGAAGCGACGTCGCGCCGCGTTACGCGTAGCACGCAGCGCGGCAATCTCGTCGCTCCACCAGTAAGCGGACCGCCTCGGGTGCTTCTTGGCTTGGGGCATGGCGGCGTCGCACGCCGCCGTCAGCGACTCCCGGAACCAATCCGCCTCCCGGTCTACATCTGCGACCGGTTCGGCCGCGGCATCCGGCCAGGACGCGGCGAGGGCGGCCGCCTTCAGGTGGTCCTCGTCAAGGCCCTTGAGGGCCCACCTGGGCGCCGGCCGACCAGGCGCGGAGCGGCGAATGGGATGGTCCTGCAGGGCAGCGGAAACGGGGACGGCTCTATTGCGTACAGTAGGATTGCGCACGGTCGCATTGGACACCGATGTTTTGGAAGCGGCACATTGCGCACAGGAAGAATTTGACACAGGTCGAATTGCGACAAGTAGAATTGGACACAAGTGGATTGCGTACAAGCAGAGTATCACAGAGTAAATTTGGACACAGTAATGATTGCACACACTATTAATTGGACACTCGCGCGTGTTTCCCATCTCATACCTTAATCTTTTAATGCCGTGCGTGTTTCGTCTGAGATGTTTGAATCTTTTATAATTTACTGTTAGTGACGATTCTTATAAAGAGCTTGACGAACGTGTTGACATTAATTATCCTTGCAGAATATTTAAATTCTAAGATGTTTTGTCGAAAATTTATTAAAGTGGTTCTACATTATTAGATTTGCAAATTATATTCAAGTGGTGTTCGATATTTCGTAAATTCATGAAATAAGTAAATGACATTTATGCAAGGACCTGTAACGATAAGTATGTAAGACTATTCGATGAAATTTCTCGCAGGAGTTTGTTGTTGATTTTGTGTGCTTAACCTTATTTGAGTTGACAGGAAGTAGAAATTCAGGTATGTAAGTATTTTTTGTCTATAAAACAATAGATTTAATATGGATGAACCTGATACTTTGTGGTTTCATTAATTTATCTTTTACAGGTAGTTTAATCAATGTCGAGCAGTGATCTAAAATATTTGATGGTTATATAATAGGCAGACAAAACTGTTTTGTGGAAATTGTGAAAATTGATTGGTATGTTAATTGTTGATCATGTATAAGTAATGTGTTTTATACTATAGATATTAACTGTTGTGGGTTGACCAAATTGAATCACATATATGACATGGAAATACAGCAACGTTAAATCAAAACGAACTGTTTGCATGCTCTCTTCTGTGTATTTAACCATATTTGGATTGGCAGGAAGCTGAGGATCCAAGAAGAAATTTAGATAAGTATCTTTTGCTTATAAAACGATAGATTTAACAAGAATTAACATGATACTTTGTGGTGTTTTTAACTTATACTTTACAGGTAGTCTAATCAATGTCGAGCAGTGATTTATAATACGTGAAAGTTATGGACAGACAACTTGGTTGATATGTGCATTGGTGTGAGTTGGTGGTGAGTTGAGAAATATTACGTTTTCTAAGTTTATTATAATATAGATAAACTGCTCGCTTACATACGTACTTCATAATTCCAGACATTATGTTTTCTTTTACTATTTAGTTGCTAAATCCAAAGTGAAACATACAATATTGGTAATAAATGAATTTTTCTAGTAATATATTTATTAAACAAATTCTTAAATGCTAACTTATATTATACAGTATGTGGTATTATAAATATTATTATATGTAATATGAATACATAAAACTATTCAACGGGTAAGATTTTAGGTAAATCTAAAGAAAAATTGCTTTTATATGAACCATATATTACCATTTGTAACAAACAATTTGTATATACAATAACCATTAATTTTTATTAACTAAAGCTACCACTTATATATTATATCACTGTTAAATATTCCGCTTCAACCGAACAACTGGATATATCGTAGTTTCATAGTATGCAACTCTTGAACCTGAAATGAAAGTAGAATAATTAAAAAGAGTTTAGATTAAAAGAAATTGTATTCATTGAATTGTATTGTAGATTAAAGTAAGCTTACATGTATATGTATGTCAAGGGGCAGATTTCAGGACACCAAATTTTCCTTTGATATAATTATTTAGATTTGTAATTTCTTGACTTAGATTTCTTAAGAATTTTTGAAATTTTGAAAAAAAGTTACTATTTCTTAGAGATATAATTGATTATATATAGAAGGGCAGTTATCAGGACAGGTCAATTATTGCATGCAAAAGACAAAATAAATTGTTTCCGGAAGTTGATTACTTAGTAATATGAAATTTTTTAATAATTTGACAGTTTATTCGATATTATCAAATTCTCCTATTTCTATAAAAGTTACAACTATGTCTATACAATTTCATCATTCTTTGTAATAAATGTATTTATTCATTGGGCGGTGTACAATTTTTGTGTAACGCATTAATAAAAACATAGTATTTAAGATTTATTTCTTCTGAGACATTAAAAAACATTTAAATTCAGTTTAATTAATAGATATAAAAGCATTCGCGTACAGAAAATGAAATAAATCTGTTTACGAAGTAAAAAACTTATTTGACTGAGGGTAGTAAATTTTTCGCAATAACCTGTTCTATATACCACAATTGTTTCTTCATTGAGCACAAATATTTTGTCTATTGTACGCTTTATTCTAGTTGTTTTGTTCTAATTGTCTTTATTTTATTGCTTGCTTTGCATTGATATTTTGTAGAACCTTCAACTGCTTCTGTAAACCATTGATTAGTCACTGTTCTGATATATTATGATTTATAAAGTATGATGGCATTACATTCTTTTTAAGGTCTATAAATTGCAAGACAAACGTATGTAATTCAATGGTCTTCTTGTATGGATAATTTCTTGACTGTATCTGTTCAATTTATTGACTTCATAAATTTATTGCTGTAATTTTCCTATCGATGTCTAGACAAACGCTGAAAATAAAGAAAAAAGTATCATAATGTTATATATTGAAACATTGTATTTTATTTACAACTTTAATTTGAAATAAAGTATTTATTATTTCTTTTACCTTAAACATATTTCCAGATTAATCCTGCGGGAACGTAAGTGCATCTCTTTATTCAATATTTTTGCTATTTGTCCAAGTATTTCATTGAATACTATACGTTTCCCCTAAGTTCTGTAATACTAGTTGCGTTGCAACCATAGAATTACCATTAAAACATATATAATTACATAGAAGAATATAACTATTGCATAATTAGAACTACAAGAGTAAGTATTCTTCAAGTAGATACATTATTAGATATCGTGAGACTTTTCAATATATAGAATAAACTAAAGTGGAAACTACCATTTGTATTGAAGAAACCTAACACCATTTGATGCATGTAATAACTACAGAATCACATTAAATGCTAGCTATTAATATAGATTAAAGTGTAAAACTGCTTTTTCTTGTAATTCACCATTTGACTTTGGCTGATCGTCAACAACATATCACAGGACTCAAGTAATGGGAACTTTAAATATTAAGTCCCACTTAAAAAAGTTCTGTGTCTTGTTCATTGAATTGGTTTACTATCTTTTTAATCTTCCTTGATGAATCAAAAATTTTCTCCTCGGTTATTATCCAATTTCCACCTTATGTACACAGATACTTACATCCAAATTAATATTTACAAATGAAATCACAAGCGCATACAATCATAATTTTCATACACACTTTATATACAGATCACTTAATTCTAAATTAAAGGGAGCGATATGTATGTATCATATCACGTTGCACTGTTAAAATTTATTATGCTTCTAATGCATATGTACACATATTACAAGGCAACATTACTGTGTCTTGTGCATTACTTCTAGCAATATCTGGTCGAATTTTCTTCCACTGTCTTAATAACTGGCATCCAAGTGTTTCTTATTTGGACAAAATGAATATTTATTACCTTAAATTTGTATTATGAAATGCACACTTAAACACTGTTTTTGTATATTTTTTTCCACAACGACACGAAAAATTTTTCATCACTTATTCTCCTATGTAAAAACACGTTATATTCCCACTCACAACAATTGCATAAAAAACCACATACAAATTAAATTCAGATCCAAATTTAATAAATTCTAAGTCATATTTAATCACACATTTTCCGATACAATATCAGCACACGTAGCCTTCGAAAAGCAATGATTATTAAATTTACGGCGTCAAAATGTTACGAATTCAAAGAGTACAAGTTCAACCGACACAGCGTCCAAAGTGAACATTTATCTAAATTTATATTATGAAATGCACACTCAGACTCCATTTTTATATATTTTTTTTCTGCAACAGCACCGGCTCCCGTCCAAAAACTGGAAAGTATTGGCAATTTCCAGTAAAATAATAAGTCGATCGTACAAATGCATGGAGAAATAGTGTAATTATTAAATTTTTTTCATTTTTACTGGTTTATTGCGTCATCTGCATAACGCCTTACTTTTCGTCATGAGCACAGTGTGTCGCCGAATAATTGAAAATAAAAAGGAATGTTATTGACAATATATTGTTAGGCTACACGTAATTAATATTATCTAATCTAATTGACAAAGAAATATAATGAATGACGTCCGGGAAGATTTTAGATTACAATTGCTTGTGACGGTATAAAGCTATAAATGGTAATTAAATCCATGGCATAAGTACATGACTTAACTACATGTCTTTGAATAGCTAATTTACTCATGGTAGAAGAAATTGTTTATTTATTTATTTAAATAATATATTTTTGAAAACATAATTTTTTTTTTAATTTACCATACTAAGTATTGTTTCTCATTCGTGAAAATTTATATGCGTAAACTACAGGCTTCAATTACGGATACATGTTTTTGGAAATTTTGATTTTCACCATATAACAATAATTATATTAATTGGGAAATTCCTTCTTCCGCGGCTCCTTTATCATTTTCGTTTCTTATAAAGTATGCAAGATTTTAATTTGAAATTTTACACACGTCTCTAGTATTATCTTAGTATGATGTATAAATTTGTATAGAAAGATTTATAGAAAAATATAAATGTTACAGCCCGCTGATCGTGACGCTGCAATGAACACATTGGCCGCTGGTTGACTTGATTTCTACCGTTCAAATGAACCGAAGTAAATTAATCAATCAGCGTTTTATTCAATGGCGAAAAACAAAATAAAAAGTTAGTTTCCGAATTATTAGTGATTTTATGTATACGTAACGTAACATGAGTAGCCGTGACTTCACTACAGTTTTGTAAGTGAGCAGCGTGGTCGAGCAGTTAAGGCCTCGGTGTATGGTCTAGCTGTTCCGTGTTCGTTTCCTCAAAGTAATGTTTCTTTTTGTTAGTTTAAATATTTTCATGTTTTAATTATTTTATTACTTTCAGTGGAAAAATAAAAAATATTTAAAAATATATTGTAGCCATGGTAAAGGAATCAAGGAATAGAATTCTGGACAGACAAAGGTTTATTGTGAGGAACATGGTTATACAGAGGATTGGGAATGGATAATTGTAACAGAAATTCAGAATGAACGGAATTATACAAAAGAGCATAATACAATTTTTCATTTTACAATATTTTACAATTTTCAATCTTTTAAATAGAAGAATCATTCTGTACTCTCCCGCTCGTAATTGGCGTCCAGGTATTATCGCCGAACTCTCCAAAAACGAACGGGCGTCCAGGAATAACCTCCCCGTAGCTCTAACTGGGATGTTCACGAGTAGCTCTGTTCTCTTTTGCTCGACAGGCGTCCAGGTATTATCGCCGAACTCTCCTGTCGGAGTCCCTAAGCCGAATTCCGAGAGCGGCCGATGGTCTTACCTCGGTGCTATCTACGGTCGCGGTTGTCAACAGTCGCGTTATTAGGCGAGAAGGTTCGCGAGTTCGCTGTCCGTGCCTCGCGTCTCGCACCGCGCGGCGGCCTCCCTCCTATGTTCTAGAAGTTTCGTACGCTCGCTTCTCATATTTCTTGAATTTCGTATGCTACAGTACTAATTATTTGCTCATGTTTAAAGTCAAATGATTTTATAAACTCACCCCAATAAAATGATGTAAATTATAAACATTTAACTACGTTTGTATTATAGTAATGCAATCTCCAGATTTTTATCGTATTCATAGAGGTATGCCATTAAAACCACCAAATTTTAGAATATATGATTATTATTTAACGAATATAAAGTATAGAAATGAACATAAACTATATGTTCTTTATATGCAAAAACCAATCGATCCAGAGTTAATCACATACATGTGTACATTAATGAATCTGAGACAAAACACTATCGATCGATAGGCCAGTTTTGTTTTAGCGAAATTGGGAATAGATAAAACGAATTCGATAATATAAACCCTGTTTTCCGTATATATACCAATATAAAGAATTTAAATTATGTTTCTTCGTTTTACATATCCTAGTGTATATGTATATTTGTTCTAGATGTTTCATCGGTATCTTTAAAATAATCATACATTTGCTTTATAAAGTCGTTCACAGTTATTTGTTTTTTCAAGATCATCGTATGTTATTTTTTACATGCAACGCACGCCACGCGTAGCCAACGAACATTACAATATTGTCGCGATTAATTATTTAGCGTTTGTTGTACTCGAAGTGTCTCGAAGTGTGTCATATTGCTCTTATAATACATTAAGGCCAACCTTGCAAAAGATACGAGCCAGTAACAAACCAAAAATTCCACAAACATTAGAAATTTTGTACCAGGGGTTACAAAGTTACGAACCTCTACAAAATGTGAAAATTCATTTTGCAAAATCAAAAATAGGTGAAAGTGCAATAATACTTTCAACTGATGGTTTGTTGAAAAGTTTATTCAAAGCCAAAGAATTGTTCATTGATGGCACATTTGCAGTAAGTATAGTAAAAGTAATAAAATCTGTGTAAATAGTAGTAAATCATGTAATAATATTTGTTCGTACTTTTAGGTTTTACAAAAAACCTCAGACTATGCTAATTGCTTTTACGGATAATGTAAAAGCAATTATGTAATATACAGAGTGTCAAATTTTCAAATATGGAAATTGCATGGTAAAATATTTTCCATATTTGAAATTTTGCATATGGCCGATAGTTTAGGAGTTACAGGTCTGTAACAGTTAGGCTGGGACACTCTGTATAACTGATATACAGGGTGGGGCAATAACTATGTCCACTTTAAATATTGCCGTTATTTTTAATAATATGAAAAAATGTTATATACAAAACTTACACGGTATAGAGGGGGGCATATTACGACATAAACATTTTCTGCATGGGTAGAGGTATACAGGAGATTTCAAGGTCATCTCTATTTTTTTTAACGGAATGCTATGCTTTTTTTATCGCAATGTAATAGCCAGTGTTGAGACGACATCAGCAAGTTATCATTGAAAGTCATGCAAGGTCAAATGTGGTAGTAAAATAAACTTTCTTACATTAGAGGAGATGCTCGAAGTGGTGACCGTTCGCGTCAATGCAAAGTTACAATCATCGTATCGCTGCATCACGTGCATGCCTTATCGTTTCTGAACTTATTCTAACACATGCTGTATTATGTCACAGACTCTCACTTTTACATAAACTAATGGTCTTGTAACATTGTTTATGTCGTAGCAATACATCGCGTATAGCTAGAAATGCTGTTTATCAAGAAGTACCCACTACACCAGAAAATATGAAACAACGGATAATTGCAGCATGTGCTAGAATAAGTTCAGAAACGATAAGACATGTACGTGATGCAGCGATACGAAGATTGCAACTTTGCATTGACGCGAACGGTCACCACTTCGAGCATCTCCTCTAATGTAAGAAAGTTTATTTTACTACCACATTTGACCTTGCCTGACTTTCAATGATAACTTGCTGATGTCGTCTCAACACTGGCTACTACATTGCGATAAAAAAAGCATAGCATTCCGTTAAAAAAAAAAGAGATGACCTTGAAATCTCCTGTATACCTCTACCCATGCAGAAAATGTTTATGTCGTAATATGCCCCCCTCTATACCGTGTAAGTTTTGTATATAACATTTTTTCATATTATTAAAAATAACGGCAATATTTAAAGTGGACATAGTTATTGCCCCACCCTGTATAAGTAATATAAAAGGAATTTGTTTTCTTTAGGGTATTGCGACTATACTTGTTTTGTGCGAAAAACGAACGGCTTCGTTGTACACCGCTATATGCCAAGAAATATTTAATTTAATTCCTGAATTGTGAAGTAATATAAAGTTCATAATGAGTGACTACGAAATGGCAGCTGTAACAGCTGTTAGTAAATTATTCCCTAATGCAAATATCCATGGCTGCTGGTTCCATTATTGTCAGGTTTGTGGTACTATTTAAAGTTGTATATTAATGTATAATAACAATATGTAATTTGTTGTTGTGTAGAAAGTTAAATTTTTCTCATATTTTTTATGTTGCAGGCTATTCTTCGCAAGTGGCGCAAGCTTGGTTTGACTAATGCACCTAATAGTGTTGTCCGTATGGCAATGTCTCTGTCTTTAGTACCTGGAACGAAATTTCAGGAAGGCTTAGTAATTATACAAAGGGAGGTGGATATTGTATTAAATAATTTTCCTAATGTTCTTTTATTTATGGCCTATATGCGAACTAATTGGTTGAAGATGGCATCGCATGTTAGCGTGCGCAATTGTCCAGTGCGTACTAACAATATTGCAGAATCATTTCATAATATTGCCGGTTTAAAACTCGGAAAACAAAATATAAATGTTTGGACATTTCTGGGTACTGTATTTCTTAATTTTCGTTATTTACATATAAAGTACATTTATAATAAGTACGATGAATCTATTTGTAATTTAGTGACTATATTAACGTTATTCTTAGTGTTTCTCGAAGCATTCCGCAATATGTGGTTCAATGTGAATATAATAAATTTTAGAAAAAGTAAGAGACCTTCTCATCGATCAAGAACTTGATTTGAATCGGTTACAAACGGTATAGCATGTCAAAGACCGCGTACGTATACCAATATTAATCGCAGAAAGAGAATAGCAAAAGCTCAAGTTGAATATGGTACTGGAAGGTTCATCTCACTCGTTCTATAGTAAGAATAATTATTTTCATTGTTTACATGTGTGTATACATACATATATCTTTAATCTTGATTTACATAACTTTGTAGATTATCTTTGGAAGAGTTATTACGTAGTTTTCATTATGGAGACAGAATTTTTCAAATTAATAAAATTGATACTTTGGCAAGTATGTAATTTAGATTTATTGTTTCTTCACGCAAAGTTCTTTAATGTTACCACGAAAAATTACAATATTCTTTGCGCAGATGAAGATATTGACGACGAGATTGCAGATGCTGATCATTTTGCTAAAACAGCTTATAGTCCAATGGAAAACGGTAAATAAATTTGTTGTATTGTACAGTAAGTACTATCAGTAATTGTAAATATAAAATGCTGTTAAAGATAAAATACAACGGACGTATAGGAGAAGAAGTAGAAGAGTATTATGTAATGCGCTCTTCAATATCGTCGGATTCCTCGAAAGCCGAAAACAGGAACGCATCAGATTATCTTTACATACTATTTCTGAATTGTGAATTGTGTAATTCTGCTAAACAAGCTGCTTCTTCGAAAATAACTTTTTTTTTTTAATGGAAGAAGTGAATATAGTTCATAGTTTTATTTCAGATGTTTACCTCCTTAACGTTTCTCAATCCTTCCAGATTGCAGGGAACATGAATTGCCGGTTCTCGAAAATGGTGTAAACAGAGAGTAGAACGAAACTAGAGAAGCCGATATCGAAGTCGTAGACACAAATAGTCACTCGCACTCAAGCAGTTGCTTGACTCGGAGATTATTTGAAATGTTTATAGAAAGTGACCTCCATGCATCACAAAATGCACAAAATTTTAACCACGAAATTGACACTAGTAACATTGATGGTAATTTATATATACAGGATGTGTACCAAAAGATGATAAAACTTGAACTTCCTTTACCATTTTGCAATCCGCAGCTTAATTTTCAAGATACTTGCGATAGGAAATTGGGTACATATTTGACTTTTAGGATGTGCAGATCGAATCGATTTTTCGCTGTCGTAGTATTTTCTTCGCATTCGGGAGTGCGTCGAAAGCGCTCACACACATATAACAAGGCTTCTTGCAGCAACTATCTTATACGAAGGTATGCATCTGTTTCAAAACGAAATTCGAGTCGAATACGAAACCAACTGTCGCTAAAGACATCGAACCAGTTTACTTTCGAAACATATGCAAACCTTCGCATACATTCCCAAGTACGAAGAAAGACCTACGACAACGAAATGTCGGTTCAAACCGCTCGCACCGAAAATCTGATACCCAATATACAAATACTTTTCAGCCTTTTCAAACACCTTGTATGCACGTACTGATGTACATATTACACAACATTAATTGAGCACATTTTTTTTTAGATGATGCTGTCCTTTTTGAAATTCTTGATCACGCAGAAGGGCACTGCACAATGTGTTTTATTAATAAAGCTACACAAATTGTTTTCTGTTTACCATGTGTCAAACAATGTAATTGCCTACAATGTCCTATATGGAACGATAAAGTTACCATGCATGTTACACTTCGTAAACCATAAATATAAATATTCTTATTGACATCTACTAACATTAATTTCCCTTGGGGAACATGGGTAGGGTGGGGTGGAGAGAGTCGGGGTGTGTCGGATTACGCCTCCGACGTCCCTCCCTTACAATCCTTAAATATTCCATTACTGATTGTAAGACGAATTTGAAAAAAAACATTAAAATGTTTAATAATAATCTTCCTCAAAGAAGACTTATGGAAATAAGATTGAAATGAGGAGTTAATTACCATTTATAGCTTTACACTGTCACAAGCAAATATAATCTAAAATCTAAGTTGAATTATTGACTTTTTTCAATTTTTACGGGTCGTCTGCATAACGCCTTACTTTTCGTCATGAGTACCGTGTTTCGTCGAAGAATTGAAAATAAAAAAGAATGTCATTGACAATATACTGTTGGGCTATACATAACTAATATTATCTAGAGACGCGGTAGCGTCTCGACGCCAAGTCTCATCAATAATATAACTGTAATATCTCATCACGCCTGCAATATTTTCTAAATTTAAAAGCACTTTTCTCATGTAAATCGCATATAAGCTTTCGAATAAAACCAAAATCAATCAAACCGGACCACGAACAACTGATATCGTAATATTATATTATGAATCTGTCAGAAATGGTAGCGTTCTTGTTCTTTAATTTCTTATTTATCAAGGAAATTTTCGTTGACACTTACAAGGGAACATATCCAACTGTTACGCGCCGATTTTGATCAAATTTATGTGGTAGGTAGTTCTCAAACAAATATTTGACACGTATTTCTTTTTATCGGCAATCGTCCATGTGGAAGGGCTGAAAACAGCCCCTAAAGTTGGAGGTGAAAACCATGTTTTTTTAAATATCTAGAAAACTAGAGGAGCTAGAACAAAATTTTGTTCTTAATTTATGCGTCTTTAAATAGGTAGTTTACTCATGGTAGAAGAAATTGTTTATTTATTTATTTAAATAATTTATTTTTGAAAAAATGTTTTTTTTTAATTTACCACACTAAATATTGTTTTTCATTTATGAAAATTTATATGCGTAAACTACAGGCTTTAATTGTGGATACATGTTTTTGGAAATTTTGATTTTCACCATATAACAATAATTATATTAAATGGGAAATTCCTTCTTCCGCGGCTCCTTTATCATTTTCGTTTCTTATAAAGTATGCAAGATTTTAATTTGACATTTTACACACATCTCTAGTATTATCTTAGTATGATGTATAAATTTGTATAGAAAGATTTATAGAAAAATAAAAATGTTACAGCCCGTTGATCGTGACGCTGCAATGAACACATTCGCCACTGGTTGACTTGATTTCTACCGTTCAAATAAACCGAAGTAAATAAATGAATTAGCGTTTTATTCGATATGAAGGTCGTTATCCTCTAGCGAAAAACAAAATCAAAACTTAATTTTCGAGAGTAGTAAAGGTATGCGGGTTCTAAGCCATGGGGCTGCGAGGGGGTAGGGGGCACGAATGGTGGGGGGTTGGTAATTATTACCCACGGTCGGTAAAGTAGGATTCAATTATTACCTACGGTCGTTAAGGTAGAGGGGGGACCGGGGCGGGTTCCGCTGGCCTGGAAGCAGGCCCGGATGGTCCTTATCCCGAAAAAGGGAAAGCCCGCGGATTCGCCCTCCGCGCATCGGCCGATCTGCCTCCTCGACGAGGCGGGCAAGCTCTTCGAGCGTGTGCTCGCTGCCCGCCTGTCGAGGGGCCTGTCCGACGGGAGTATGCAGTTGGCAGGCTGCCAATACGGTTTCCGCGAGGGCCGGTCGACGCTTGATGCGATCGACCACGTTCATGCCCTCACGGACCGGGCGGTCTCCCGGGGTGGGGTGGCGTTGGCGATTAGTCTCGACATCGCCAATGCATTTAACACCCTGCCCTGGGGCACGATCCGGGAGGCGCTCCGAGAACACGGAGTGCCTCCATATCTACGGGTCGTGTTAGCCGACTACCTGTCGGACAGGTGGATCGAGTACCCTGGCAGAGGCGAGGTGCCGATACGTCGGAGGGTCAGCCGAGGCGTGCCCCAGGGGTCCGTTTTAGGACCCCTGTTATGGAACTTGGGGTACGACTCGGTGTTGCGCGGGCTCCTCCCACCCGGTGTCTTTGTGGTCTGCTACGCAGACGACACATTGATCATTGCGGTGGGTCGGGATGGGACCAGGGTCCACAGGCTGGCGGAACTAGCGGCCGCGATCGTGGTCGCGAGGATCCAGGCTCTAGGGCTTCGGATCTCGCCGCAAAAGACGGAGGTAGTCATGTCTCATGGACTACCTCTGACGCGGCGGGTCCCCCAGACCTGGATCCGCGTGGGTGATGCGGCTGTCCGGGTCGGGGGCCGGATGAAGTATCTGGGCCTCGACCTGGACGACCGGTGGCGCTGGGAGGGGCATTTCGACCGCCTGGTCCCCCGAATTGAGGCGGTGACGACCCTGTTGGGTCGTCTCCTACCCAATCTCGGGGGGCCGGAAGAGAAGGCCCGCCGCCTCTACCTGGGGGTCGTGCGATCCATGGCCCTATACGGGTCACCCGTATGGGCGCGCGACCTGGTGGCCTGCCGTCGTGGACGGCACCTGCTGCGCCGCGTGCAGCGGCATATGGCCATCAGGATCGCGCGCGGGTATCGCACGATCTCCCACGAGGCGGCGGCCGTCCTAGCGAGGGTCGTCCCCTTTGATTTCCAGGCGGAGGCACACGCCGACGTGTATCGGCGTGTGTAAGATCTCCGCCGGAACGGGGGCGATCCGCAGGACGAGGCGGTCGAAGCCTACCGGCGCCAAAGGTGGCAGCTGGAAAAGAAAAGTGGCGGCGCCAGCTCCTGGAGAGCGGCGCCGCCCGAAAGAGGACGGTAGCGGCGGTCCTGCCGAGCTTCGATGCTTGGCTGGACCGCCGACACGGGCGACTCACCTACCGGCTCACGCAGATGCTCACCGGACATGGTTGTTTCGGTGAGTACCTGCACAAGGTGGGGGCGGAGGGGTCGCCCGTGTGCCACCAGTGCGGCGCGGAGCTGGACTCCGCGCAGCACTTGCTGGAGGAGTGCCCGGCCTTCTCGCGAGAGAGGCGGGCATTCCGCCTAGCTATTGGAGGGGACCTCTCGCTCCCGGCCGTCGTTTCGGCCATGGTCGAGAGGGAGAGGTCCTGGAACGCGGTGTCCTCCTTCTGCGAGACTACTGTCTCGCGGAAAGAGGATGACGAGCGGGATCGGGAGCGCACCGATCCCACTCGCATAGAGAGGAGGAGGTTGAGGCGGGCCAGGCGACGGCGGCTAGCTGCCGCCCCTGCCGCAGGGGGGACTGGTCCCCCCCCGTAAACCCTCACCTCCTCCTGGCAGTCTGCCGCGTAGGGCGGCCCTGCACACGTAGCCGGCGAGCTCAAGCTTTGGGCTCGCCGACTGCGAGCAGGGCCGCTGGGCATGGGGGGGGGGTTCGTCACCCGACGCCCCCCCCACTCCTTTGGAACATGCCCGGCGCTTGCGCCGCGGGGGCCGTTGGCCCCATAGCGGCATATTTCCCTGTGGGTCGGGGAACAGAATACGCCCACAGTAATCCCTGCTTGTCGTAAGAGGCGACTAAAAGGGACAGGCGAGACCGCGGGCTGTGGCACCCGCGGTCAGGTGGGGAGGTATTCACTCCCCACCGGAGATGGCGCTCCTCCCTTCGTTGCGGGGGGAGAGGCGCGGGGGGCACCGGTAGCGTTCGTAAGAGATCCCGGTGCCCCTCCCCAATGCGAGGCGGTGCCACCGTTTTAGTGGGTATTCCCCTTGATATCAAATCAAGGGGCGAGTCCCACACTACCCCCTCCTTATGAGGGGGCGTGCGTAAACGCATTTCCTCACGTAGAAAAAAAAAAAAAAAAAAAAAAAAAGGTAGAGGGGGGACACCATTGGTCGGTAAGAAAGAAAAACGCAAATTTTACATGTAACGAAATAAACGCATAAGGGTGGGGGAAACCGTCCTCTTGGGGCGCAGGAGTGGGGGTGTTTTTTCGGGTCCCGCGGGTTCCCTCTCTCTCTCTCTCGCGCCCAAGCATTTTCTTCCTCGCACTCATGCCCTTTTACCCGTGCAACACGTAAGATTAGAAAAGATGAGGTAATTATCATAGGTAATTATCAGAGATCGGTAAAAAAGAAGAAGAAGAAGAAGAACATCAATTGTTCGACGTTTGGTAAGTAAATTCTGTTCTACCCCGCGGTTCATGTTTTCGGCCATGTCCGACGACGGTGTACCGGGCCCCGAAGCCTCCTCGCGCTCGAAACGAAGGTTTTGTAATAGCCGATTTCTTAACGTTGGATCCGTGCCCCGAATCGATAACCCGCGTTGCAGTAATTCCTTTAGTATTTCCGCGTGTTCTAACCTGCTCACCCACGCAACGTCCTCCGCCGACATTCGTGCGAAATTGTTAACCGTTAACCGTAATTCGAAATTCTAATCCCGTAGATCGATATCCTTCGCGGTGATGAGCTTTATTTCTGACTCACCTGTTATCCGACCGTAACGAATTTCGTCGCTTTAACCGCTGCGCGAAACGTAAACACGGCACTACACTGGCACCCCACAACACACGTGAATGACCGCTGTGAGTAATTACGCCGTTACTCGTTCGAAACGTTAACCGAAATCATGAAAAGAAAGCACAATTCAAAAATTTTCAAAGAGCACTCGTCAATCCGCACTTCCGTGTGATTTACTTCCCTCGCACGCCCAAAAGTCCTGGAAACATTGGGCGCCAATTTTTGCAACGTGATTTCCCGGCACGGTCCGCGATCCGCGTCGGGAAGCGTGCAAAGTGAGAGTTTTCCGACTTCTCACGCCTTTACGGGAAAACCCGAGCGCCAGGTATCAGGAGATACCGGCGTGAGAAGCCGAACGTCGCGAAATTTTACCACGGCTAGCGATCCGGATCGCGGAGAGGGGCGTGGATCGTCGGCGAGGAAAGAAAGTCTGAGAAAGCCGTCTTCACGGCAAGACGGGGCGGTTTAACACAGCACTCGTTTAAACTAATATAGAATATATTGTACGCGAAAGATGTTACAGAATACGGTGTACACTGCCGAGCAGTCGTAGCGTCTAAGGTCACCGGGACGACCGGTAACCGACACGAGAACTACGTTTCGAAAACACGTGCGGATTTCTTTTACGATAGCCCAAATTCCGTCACGATTCACAAAAAAGCGAGTTTGGAAACGATATTCGGACAGTCTTGACGTGGTCGCGGTGGGATCGACCTTTTCGACGAGAACGTTAACCGGCAGCGATTCAAACACGTGCGCGTTACAATGGATTCGCGACTAGATGTTCGTTAATTCGCTCGATATCCTACGCAAAGACGATTTCCCGCTAACAATGCTATTTCGTCCGACAGGGTGCTCGGCAGCCACCAGGTAACCCGACCAATTCACGATATCCTATCCATGAGCGTGAGGTAAAGGAGGAAGCGCTTACCGTACCGTCCACCACGTGTGTCGCTGACGAAATAAGACGAGCTACGCGAGCTCGTCGCACGCGTTGGCTCACGCGCTTCCCCCTAGCCTCACCTCAATGGTCGGCGCCACGCGGCACCTTATGGCAGCCAAATTCAAATCGCGTTATCGGCGCGCTCGTCATGGGCGGTTGTCCAGTTTCGTCCCTCGGCGACTTTGGTGGCGTGTCGGTGCTGGCATCCCTCGAAGACTCTGGAGCGGGTCGGGTCTCGGTGCACTCGAGAACCTGGCTGACTTCGCTATCCTAAACGGCCTCCTGCCCCTGAAGGTCGTAGCGAAGTCCAGGGGCTGTTACCAAGAACCTCCAGCCCCTGTCCATTTGAGCTTCGTCTGGCCAGTCCGTGGAGCCGGCGCCGGGTTGGACGGAATCGGTAGCCTCTAAACCGCATCGCTCGGTGTTGGCGTCGTTAGCCCAACGCTATTGCCCTTCAGATACGCAAATTAGTCATAACCCTGAGTTACCCTGGTGGCGCTCTCGATCTTGGTTGGTCTCGTTCTCCGCGGAGAGTTCACCTCTTTGTGACGTGGGAATCTCCCACGTTTCGCGACGATGGTCTCGAGCAGAAGATCCAAAAACGCAATGTTTGCAAATTACAATCCGGCAGCAAATCTTTCATTTGCGCGATACAATTTTTCAAGGACTAGATATTAAAGAAACGGTAGAGGTGACATCATTCTTTTAATGATGAGAATACTGGAGAACGTGCGGAGGAAACATTACACCGGATGAGAATATGATATGGGAGGAAATGCGCTAGAAAGAAAGAAAGACACATATATCCAAGCTATTTCTTTTTATTATAAAAATATGAAAAAATGATAAATATATATGTATAAACAGCAGTAAATAAAAAATGAAATAAAAAAACTATAAATGGAGCACTTTGCATTAAGACGGGGACAAACCTGTTACGTATATAGAAACTCTCCGTTTTTAGAAGCTCGCGTTCATTAATCTTATTTTATCTACCCTGCTGGAATTTGGAGCTCGGTCTCACTGGAGTGCATCCTGCAGCTGCATCCTCTTAATATCATCTTTGACTCGCGTTGCGTGGGATACTTTCTAATCTACCCTTTTCCCAGGGCACACAGCTGCCGACCTCAGAGCAACGAAAATCATAACCGTCAAATTTCCTAATATGGAAATCATTGGCGGTTCCCTACCAACATTTAGGGGTATATAAACCCACGATTTTCGTTGCTCGGGGGCTAGTACGAAAGAGTTACTCGTTAGAGACACATTGATCGTCTGTAGAGTAGTACTCTAGTGAGATCGGGCTTCAGTTCCTTTCGATCATCGTTACCATATAGATCCGCGAAGACGGTTTTAAAATCTATTACGGCCATAAAAGTACTCTCGACCCCCGCATCGCCAGTGCGTCAACACCGCGCAACACTTAGGTAATTTTAACTTCATACACTAACCGCGACAACACGACACTGGACACTTGTAATTAGTATAGTAATTTTTGAATATATACTCTTTGTGTAAACTTAAAAGTCTGTAAGATCAATCATCAAACCTTTACTTTGAAATCACCAATCCTAGCCAGTGTAACGATCCCACAACATAATAACTTTACCGCTCGAGTTATTATTCTATTAAATTAACAAGTTGCGAGGCTTTATTAACGACGCATGTTACAGGGGTCCTAAGACGGACCCCTGGGGCACGCCTCGGCTGACCCTCCGACGTATCGGCACCCCGCCTCTGCCAGGGTACTCGATCCACCTGTCCGACAGGTAGTCGGCTAACACGACCCGTAGATATGGAGGCACTCCGTGTTCTCGGAGCGCCTCCCGGATCGTGCCCCAGGGCAGGGTGTTAAATGCATTGGCGATGTCGAGACTAATCGCCAACGCCACCCCACCCCGGGAGACCGCCCGGTCCGCGAGGGCATGGACGTGGTCGATCGCATCAAGCGTCGACCGGCCCTCGCGGAAACCGTATTGGCAGCCTGCCAACTGCATACTCCCGTCGGACAGGCCCCTCGACAGGCGGGCAGCGAGCACACGCTCGAAGAGCTTGCCCGCCTCGTCGAGGAGGCAGATCGGCCGATGCGCGGAGGGCGAATCCGCGGGCTTTCCCTTTTTCGGGATAAGGACCATCCGGGCCTGCTTCCAGGCCAGCGGAACCCGCCCCGACTCTAGGCAGCCGTCGAACAGCCGCCTGAGCCGGGGACCCAGGACGCGCAGCGCCAAAGCGAGCGCCCGCCCAGGGATGCCGTCGGGCCCTGGTGCCGTATTCCTGGTCACCATTCGCTCGACGGCCATCCCGAGCTCCCCCTCGGTGACCCCCAGGCCGGCAGACCAGTTACTGGCCTCCGCCGGCAGGAGCGGCCGCGGACCCTCCTCCGGATCTACCAGAAAGAGGGTATCCACGACACGCTCCAGAACCTATCCTGCGGTTACCCTTTACTGGGAGATACCGATTCCCAGGAGCTATTTGACTTCGCGCCAGAGTCGCTGCACTTTTTCCAACAACCTCACAGTTCGAACCTTACCCTACGGTTACCCTTCACTGGGAGATACCAATTCCCAGTAGCTACCTGACTTCGCGTCAGAGGCGTCTGCGTTTGTCTCCAATAACCAAGACAATCAAACACCTTAACCTACGGTTACCCTTCACTGGGCGATACCGATTCCTCCAACTATCTGACTTCGCGTCAGAGTCGTCTGCATTATCTACTCTATCCTCAAATCTTCGGCTCCATTGATACATACTAATTAATCGTATCGGTCCAATTCTCGAATCCACCCCACTCGCAGGGCTCACACGCGCGTCGCTATCGCCCTGGCTCGTAACAAACCTGTTGGTATAATATAAAATATGACAAAAATACAAATAAAAATAAAAATACAAATAAAAAAAACTTAATGCAAAGTGGTCCATCGGCGTAACTATGAAGTGACGCGCGATGCAGACGAGGCACCGCGCCGCAGGTGCACACGTATATAGTTGCTGTCTGCATCGCGCGCAATTGCTGAAGTTATGGAACCGCAGTCTCGGGATTGTCAAATGAGCCTCGGATCGTGGGTGGAACACGCTCTCCTGAAGCGAGAGCTCCATCCAACATTCGGCGCATATCCGGCGGCGGAAGGGGTCGCCCGCCTCCGGGACGACGAACGCCGCTCGGACCTCCCGGAGGCACCTCAAATCAAGCAGATATCGGTATGTTTCAGGGTGCTCCTCCGGGAGCACCCCATCGAAATCAAACTCCTCAATATCATCCGGAACCTCGTTAAATAGACGCGGGGTGTTAATTGGCATTTCTATAAGAAAAAAGAAACGATATTTTTTAATATTTCTTTTCACGCACGCATGCACGCACGTTCAGGAATATCCATTTCACTGTCGAGTTCGTGGCGTTATCAATATGACACATTTGCTGGTGAAATGCTATATCTACATATTAATAATCTAGCATTTTAAAAAAATTTCTGTAACACTTTCACACATCGATAACACCAGGAACTGGTCACTACTGTATATGTATTTTTCACTTACTTTCGTTTTATAAATACGGCACTTCACGAATAACTTTCAAGCAATTGTCTTAACCACTGTCGGACTGCGAATGCCTTTGAAAACGTTACAGCGAAAGATCCAATTCAGCGAGAAACAAAAACTGTTGAGTAAGCATCAGCATTTGTCGGGAGGCTGACAAACATTACACCGGATGAGAATATGATGTGGGGGAAATGCGCTAGAAAGAAAGACTCATATATCCAAGCTATTTTTTATTGATAAAAAAAAAATAGATACATTTTTTATTTCTGGTATTTCAACCACCAGTTGTATAATTTAAATACATTTTGTAAAGCGCAATTCGTTACATGGTTTATGCATCGCATGGTATTAGTAACATCAAGATTTTTCAAACACGCGATATTTTTGTAATCAGCATCCAATAATGGTCTCAATAGTTACATTCACATTTCTATCAAGTAGATTTTTCAACCAGTCACGGTTTTGGCTTCCCTTGACATATGCGATAGGCCATGCATCGTCGTCGTCGACTATTGCCGTTGTAATCAATCGTTTCGCCATACTGTATGGAACGAAACCATCTTCCCACGATAGTCCATGATGATTTGCCGCCACCCAAGAAGCACGAGATTCATCGGCTACTGATAGTGAATTTCATGGATACGGGCTTTTGAAAATGTAATGGGTGAGAACGGTTCCTTTTCTCAACACCGCCACTTTCTTTACGATAAACCTGGTTCTGTCGGTGAACTCTTGTATGTCAACAAACGTTGGTACCATCGTGACGATATCTTTGAAACTACGCCACAATGCGAGGTGTTCATCTCTTACATATTACAAATATTGCTGATGCTGCAGTTTATGTGATTTTGCGCACAACGTTGGACAATGGACAGTATTCGATGACGCGATCATGCAAAATAAGACAGTACGTGGTAGTGTTTTCTGGCACGTTTTCTTTGCAATCAAATTCTATTCGCACATCTACGGTGGCGCTCTTGATTGATTCGTTCTGTCGCGAGCAATCGCTGACTACAAACGGCCCATGCAACAAAAAGTTGTCCGTGTTGCAAAGCGTTTCGTAACAGTCGTATCCGTAATAAGCTTTACGAAAACGTGCATACATATCAAAAAGAATAGCATATCTGTTTCTATCAAAATCAAGATTCAAGTCATCGTATGGATAAAAGTTAGAGTTTAGATAAAGTTTCACGTTGGTCAATTTTGCTCGCATCTTCAGATATGATATTCTTTCGACCAGTCTGCAGTGCAAAAATGACGTATCGCGGTTTCTCCAGCTGAGTCGCAGTTTTAACGGCCCACGAATGTTTTGTCGTACTTTGCAACAAAGGGTACTCGTGCAGGTCCCACGAACGAAAACTCATGCTTAGGTATTGCCCGCTTTCCAAAATTCGCAACAACGATAGTTTATTCGTATCATTCAGTACGACGTGAGGCATTCGCCACTGTATCTTTAATAATTCGACCTCCGGTTCCAGCGTGGAATTTCCAACGATGCAATTATTATCACTGCGCGCGCATATAAGAATGAGTTCGTGACGAGCGTTGATTACTATACGCCTGTAATCTTCGCAAAAACCCAACAGCATGTTGAGCGGTACACAAAAGTTAAAGTAACCTATCGGTATGTTTGACTGTGTGATCCATCCAGCATTCCGTAAAATTAGCGATTTGTCAAATGTTAGGGAAACAAAATTTTTGATGGTGCTTGTTATTCCAACGTTTCTGTTGCAATCAATCTCCACACCATTGAGTTCAAATCGAATTTCATCAAACATAAAGGCGACACAATTGTTTCCAAGGTGTGCTTCTACCCCTTCCTTTGGTTTCTTTACTCTGAATCTTCCTTCAGCGTATAGAAAGCTCTCACATGGTAACGTGTATAAATCTTGCTGTTGTATAGGTATTCGTATCTCATCGTTGTGCTCAAATGTTGTGTTGGCGTATGGGTTGTATGTGTGAGTCTCAATCTTGGCGATGCTGTCGTCAAAGATCGGTTCGCCTCCAATATTTAAGATATTAGCCATTTTGTACAACGAAACCCAACGATTTCAGAAATTCAGCATTTGATGCAGTCAGCTTCGCAGATGATCGAATTGTCTTTTCGCCCAATGGTTTTAGACAGCCAATATTCGATACAGGGAGTTTCGCAGGCGATCGAATTGTTTTCTCTTTGTTTTCACGTGTCGTCTGCTCCGCTTCATTCAATACAAGCATCTTCCACTACGGCCGTTGTCTCCGTACATGCAGTCGAACGGTGATCTGCTCTCCTCGAAAATCTAACAATTGACTGTCTTGATCTACGACGCGAATCGTCAAATCCGAAATGCTTCGTGCAGTGATCGAAAGGTAAATGATCTGTGTCGGTCTTTCCGATATCTTATATCCAGGTGGAACGGTAGACGAAAACTCGTGTATCGTGTGCACGCTCTTGTTATTGCTGTAAGCACCAGCCGTCATGTTGCGTTCAATGCGAATAATATTTACGTTCATTATATTGATTGCCGCATCCGATTCGTCGAAAACCCCAGCAACGAGCCGGAATCCAATCCTTCCGGAATAATGATTTGCTTATCATCGTTATCGTAGTAAAATTTATTATTCGACAAATTTACATTCGGTATGGTGTAATAAGTCTCAAAGTCCGTAAGACCGAGCTCGTAATCACCATCGCTCAGATCGATGGACGGAAAATAGCTTACTGCGAGAATGCTACTTTGGCCGGTGAGCGTTAACGTCAACGAAATGTTTAAACGAATACTGGAGTTAAAGTGTGCAATGACTGCCTTTAAATTGTTTGTCGACCGTCTGCAGAAACTGCAAACATAGCTGTCCGCAATTGCTCTGATTATAGCGCTGATAAGGCCTGTGATTATACTTGATTACGCTATTCTTGAAATACTGTATCAGTTCCCTCGGCGGTTGAAGATTGCCAAAACTATCGAAATATATGGTGCGAGTTCCCCGATTTGCGTACGCAACCCAATGAGTACCAGGTCCCTCGAAAGTATCCAAATTTATGATTCCGCTCTCGTTCCTGTGTATGCCATCTGTTGGTAAAGTATTGCGCATAAAAATACCCCTGAAATATGGAATACGCATACGCTTTGCCAGATGCTGTAGTTGTACGTTGGTGGTTACACCTTCGGGCATTTTAATTTTGACGTTTTTTTTTTCTCTTCGGAACTCCTCGTCTGCGTTTGTACGGCGCGAGGTGTATTCCGCGACCTTCCATAGCACGATTATGCCGTTGCATTTCCTCCAGCTGTTTTTGCGCAGATTTGGCGTCGTTCACGGCCTTATCCACGCCAGCAGCACCACCGGTTAACGCTCCTATAACTGATAAGGCGGGAAGGAGAAACGGGAGGATACCGCCACGCTTTGCTATCGGTAGAGCTCGCTTCCCCTTATTCTTCTTACTATGACTCTTTTTCTTCTTGAGCCCCATTCCAAGCTTCGTCTTAGCTTTCATCGCAGTCCAAACAGCTGCAGCAGTCGCCCTTTCGCCGAATGTAGCGTCCTTCGCAGTTATGCGCTGGACGTTCTCGAGCCGTCCTAGACAGCTGCATCCAACGGATTTATACCTGGATCGCCGCGTGCTAAACGTTTGTCCAGGCGTGTATCCGGTCCGCAAAATTGATACCCTGGTACGTGTAGCTCAAACGGTAATTTGTTTATTAGAGTATTTACAAGTCCTGCTCCCGTCCTTCTACGCATAGGTAACAATCTTTTTTTATAGGCGTTGGTTCGTCTATGTGCGTACGTTGATTTGGACGATTGTAATGCAAGAGACACTTACAATAAGACTAGACTTCAGGATCAGCTCTTATATGTTTCGGCAGTTTATCCCACGCGTAATGAATGTCGCTAGCGAACCGATTCAAGAGTACTATCTTTGGCACGTATTCCAATTGCTCCACAGTCAAGTCGAACAGTGTATCACCATCGATCAGTATGAAAGCCATTTCTACACTGGCTGATACGTCTGGGTCACGCTAGTATAAATACCCCTCAACATCGACATATACGTTTTCTTTCATTTTTTACCACAGCTACGATGCGGTTCGTGCGCCAGTCACCTGCGATTAGAGTGACTAATGTAAACAAAAAGGCACAGTCTGAGAAAGAGGTACGCAAACATGGAAATATGCTACCGACCTCTATACGTGGTATTATCTGCGGCCCGTCGAATTGCGGCAAAACGAACGCGTTGATTAGTTTGTTAGAAAGTCCGCACGGTGTTCGCTTCGAAAACGTATACGTGTACTCGAAATCATTGCAACAACCGAAATGTCGATATCTAGAAAATATAATCTCGTCGATAGACGTAATTGGTTATTTTACATTTTCGAATAACAGCGACGTCGTTCCACCGAGCGAGGCACTTCCGAATTCTGTTTTTATCTTTGACGACGTGGCATGCGATAAGCAAAACACGGTAAGAGAATACTTTGCAATGGGTAGGTACTCGGACGTTGACTGTTTCTATCTTTGTCAGACATATGCGAAGATACCGAAACATCCGATACCCTACAACGGGAACCTGCTGATCATGTTCAAACAGGATGGTACAAATCTGAAGCATGTATACAACGATCATGTGAACACTGACATGTCTTTTGAGAATTTCTGCAAAATGTGTACCGCTTGCTGACAAGAAAAATATGGATTTGTAGTGATTGACAAAGACAGTGCTTTATGGAATGGTCGCTATAGAAAAGGATTTAATGACTTTGCAATATCGTAACACGTCCAGTTATGTCTGATACGTTGAGAATGCAGTGTTCCAACATGAGCAGTAACAGCGTTGAAGATCGTGAGAGGATAGCGAAACAGATTGCAACAACGAGCGATTTGATTCGCAGAAAGTATCGTGAATTGAAAACTGGTAAAATTGACGAAGAGATTGCGTTGGAAAAACACTTTAAGCCTATTACTGAACCACTGAAGACAATTGTCAGCAACACGTTAAGAAATTATGATCTACACAATAACACAGATATCGGAAGCGAACCATTATCCATTCCGAATATCAAGGAATCGGATAAAATACAATCAAATTTGTGGTTAAATTTCTCGAAACCGCCAAATATAAAAAAATCAAAATTAAGCAGTTTACCCGATATGACTGATAGCCTCTACACCGACCTCTACACCGATTAAGACAGTACCAACAACAACAACAACAACAACAACAAAACGCTTATAAACGAAGATGTTTTTGAAAGTCCAAACAGCTATTTCTCGACATCTGTTCGAAGCCAATTGCAAACGCCGGAAGGCGAAGAAACGGTACGTAATCATCTAGGTCCACTGAGTCAAAAATACATCGCACCTGTATTACGCGGCGACGTAGACGTTGGTATGGATTACGTGTACGGTGTTTATCTCACCAATGATGGACTGATGCTCGGTAACAAATATGTTGACGTGGACAATGCGGATAACATAATTATCGATGGCATACGATATTCGGGGCACCCGGCCTTTATGAACTGATATTCAAGAAAACGCCAGATAACAACATTCACACTGAGGCTGATGAACGCAAATACAGGGACATACTGCTGACAACGAGTGCGCATAAGCACAAGCACAATTCGTATGGTCAAACATTAGCCAACAGAGGATACAAGTATAACCATGTAATCAAGCCTTTATTGCAAGATAAAAAAGTTGGAAAAGGCATACCGTGTTTCATGAGATTAACCAAAAATAACATTGATTACGTTCACTGGAACGATCTCAACGAACTCGTAGATCGGTTTCGATTGCTCGAGGCTTCGCGTCAAGCCGGTCACAATGCTCACGACAATGAGATGCTATCGATTATCGAGGAACTTCGCGAGGCAGAATTCATTATAAATTAAGCTGCACCTTGGCGATACAGTCAATCGTCATTAAAATGTCAATCAACAAGTTTGGGTCATCGATTGGAAGAATGGAATCATACTATCACTGGAATGGAGTAGTCAGAAATTATGTGCGCGACAACGCTGTTTGTGTTGTTGGCACCAATTATGACGCAAAGTCGCGCAGGATTCGACGGGTAGCACCGCTTGTAGAGGATGGCGATGCTATCAACAAGCTGTACTTGCACGAAAACATGGCAGTTATAAAAAGTCGACAAGACGTATTCGACAAAAAGATGATTATGTTTCAAAATTTCGTTCAGAGCTCGAAAGATGAGCTGAATAAATTAGAGAGGGATATTATCGAATTCCGAAATCTAATGCAGACGCATTAATAGCTGGACGTTGAGACTATTAACCGACCCACATACCAGTCAACCGACACACATACCGGTCAACCGACTGACATACTGGTCAACAAACCGGTCAACCGACCGACATACCGGTCAACCGACCGACATACCAGTCAACAGACCGACATACCGGTCAACAAACCGGTCAACCGACCGACCGATCGACCGACTAACCGTTGCGTTGAGCACCGATTTGATGTTTGATAAGACGTACGTCAAGTCTTTGTATCAGTGTTGAGTCATAAGTAGTATAGCTAGGCCGGCTCTAAGCCATAGGGCTCCGAGGGGCGAGAGGGGGAGGGGCCCCCTCCGCCCGGGGGGAGGGGGAGCGGGAACGAGTGGTGGGGGTCGGTAATTATTACCTACGGTCGGTAAGGTAGGATGCAATTATTACCTACGGTCGTTAAGGTAGAGGGGGGGCACCACCGGTCGGTAATTATCAGAGATCTGTAAAGAAGAAAAACGCAAATTTTACATGTAACGAAATAAGCGCGTAAGGGAGGGGGAAACCATTCTCTTTGTCTTCGCGGGAGGTAAGCGCGCACGCCGTAAGGGAGGGGAACCGTCCCCTTCGCGCGCAGGAGTAGGGGGGTCGGCGTTGCGGGCCTCGCGGGTTCCCTCTCTCTCGCGCCCGAGTATTTTCTTCTTCGCAGTCATGCCCCGTGCAACATATAATATTACATTATAATCTTTGACGCAGCCATCGGTAGGAACGTCTCGCGACGATGGCATCGAGCAGAAGATCCAAAAACACAAAGTTTGCAAATTACAATCCGGCAGCAAATCTTTTATTTGCGCGATACAATTTTTCAAGGACTAGATATTAAAGAAACGGTAGAGGTGACATCATTCTTTTGATGATAAGAATACTGGAAAACGTGCGAAGGAAACTTTACACCGGATGAGAATATGATATGGGAGGAAATGTGAGCCAGACCTAGACCTAGAGTATAAAAATTGTGCTGCAGATTGAACTGCATTCAAACC